>NC_092398.1:9847224-10147224 GCF_030028105.1 Mobula birostris
TTGGCAATTAAAAAAGGTGTATGATAAGGAAATTTAATTGTGATTTTCATGATCAGAAGCCCAAAATCCATAAGATACACACAAAAGTTTTTAGGAAGCAAAATCTTTGTTGTCCAGTGTCACTTCGCAACTTCCTTTGTTCCAGGAGAGACAGATCAAGCCTACTTAATATTTCTTTGTAATTCAAAACCTCCAGTGCCAGCAACGTAGATTCCTGGACACGAGTAGAGTTATAAATTACTACAGCACAAAAACAGGCCCTTTGGTCCATCTAGGCCCTGCTGGCCTGGTTTACTGCCTAATCCCATCAAATGGGATGAAGACATATGGAGAACATCATCTTAAATCTGTATTCCAGTGTTGAATCTTGGCTTCAGATCAGAGCAACACCAGCTCTTATCGCTACATTATCTCTGAAACAGGCATTTTCATCTTTAGTAAGGACAGATAATAATGGTAATGTCTTCATAATGTACAATAGAGGCTTAGTTATAAAAAGGCAGATTAATGTTCTGTACTCAGAATACAGTATAGTCCAGGTTAGCATGAGCAATTTAGACAATGATGTTGTGATTGTTATGTTTTATAGCTCCAAAACATAAAACTAATTGAAAGGAAAGCATGGAGCCAGGAGGCGCATGTCTTAGTTTTGTTCTTACTTTTGGAATACACACAAATATATAACATGGTGACATGATAACATATGCTATTTACATACTTTTACACATAACTTGTAATGAATTATTTAAACGAACAAAGAATGCTTACTCAGACAATATATTCACAATTTTACGCAAATATTACTGAAATATTAAATCTGCAACAGCCCTGACCTTTTATCTCACTCCTCGATTAATCTAACCTTTCTTCCCACATGGGCCCTGTATTTTTTTCTTCATCCATGTGCCTATTTAAGCGTTTCTTGCATCTTGCCAATGCACCTTCCTCTACCACCACTGCTGGCAGCTCGTTTCATGCACCCACCACTCTCTGTGGAAAAAGTTACCTCTGTCAACCCCCTATACTTTCCTTCAAACACCTTAAAATTATGCCCTTGCATATTAATCATTCCTGCCCTCGGAAAAAGGCACTGGTTGTCTGCTCTACCAATGCCATTTATCAACTTATAGACCTCTGTCTATATGGCACCGTAGCATAGTGGTTAGCACAATGCTTTACAGACACAGGTTCAATCCCCACTGCTGTCTGTGAGGAATTTGTACGTTCTCCCCATGACCTCCCCAGGTGCTCTGGTTTCCTCCCACAGTCCAAAGACGTACCGGTTGGTAGGTTAATTGGTCATTGTAAATTGTCCTGTGATTAGAGCAACACACACACACAAAATGCTGGAGGGACTCAGTAGACCAGGCAGCATCTGTGGAAAAAAGTACAGTCGACGTTTCGGGCCAGTCCTGCCGAAGGGTTTCGGCCCGAAACGTCAACTGTTCACTGTTTTCCATGGATGCTGCCTGGCTTGCGGAGTCCCTCCAGCATTTCGTGTGTGTTGCTCGGATTTTCATCATCTGCAGAGTTTCTCCTGTTTGTCCCATGATTAGGCTAGGATTATCGCTGGGAGGCATGGCTCAAAGGGTCGGAAGGGCCCATTCCGCACTGTGTCTCAATAAATAAATAACATACCTACAGTAGCAAACACGAGGAAATCTGCAGATGCTGGAATTTCAAGTGGCACACACAAAAAATGCTGGTGAACGCAGCAGGCCAGGCAGCATCTATAGGAAGAGGTACAGTCGACGTTTTGGGCCGAGACCCTTCGTCAGGACAGATCTACAGGAGGGGCTACAGTACGATCTACAGTAGGTTGGGACTTTAAAACAATGCGCTAGTAACTTACCTGTGAAACTGTTATAGTTTGAGAAGCAGGCAGACCACAAGGTTATGCTGATCTATAGAAACAGAATATTACACACACACACACAGATAAAGAGAAAACTACACATTTCGTGCTTTAAAACACATTACACCGTTAGAATGAATTGAACATCTTGACCTTTATGCAGTGTGTGTGATGAGCAGTCCTCAATACCGCCTCAGCTGGGTAGCAGTTCACAGCAAAACAAAGTTAAGCAGATGGATCATTAGCATAGGAATTGTATAGGCAGTGAAAACTGCCAAGCTCGAAGCTTCTCGGCTGCCTTGCTAACTCCTCATTCAGAGGAGTGTGGGAGGTGCCAGAATGACTTGTGTTTTAATTATTTTCCCCCTCCCCCCCATGCCAGTGGGAACCCTCCCACCACGTCCTCAGCCCTGCCAAAGATCAGGCTGCGTAGGCCAGTGGTAGTGAAGTTTACCGGGCTGAAGGTGACCTGAGTTATAAGGCTGGGACTCTATTCCTTAGAACGTAGAAGACTGAGGGGAGATTTGATAGAGGTATACAAAATTATGATGGTAGATGCAAGCAGGCTTTTCCAACTGAGATTGGGTGGGACTACAACTAGAGGTCATGGGTTAAGGGTGAAAGGTGAAAAGTTTAAGGGGAACATGAGGGGAAATGTCTTCACTCAGAGGGTGGTGAGTGTGAGGAATGAGCTGCCGGTGCAATTAGTGCATGCAAGTTTGATTTCAAAGTCTAAGAGAAGTTTAGATAGGTATATGGATGTGAGGGGTACGGACGACAATGGCCCAGGTGCAGGTCGACGGGAGTAGGCATTTTAAATGGGTGGACACAGACTAAATGGGCCAAGGGGCCTGTTTCTGTGCTGTACTTTTCTATGAAAACATGATCCTGAAGTTTACAACCTATATTTACTTGAGGAGGAGCAAACCACGAGACCTTTCTGTTTACAACAGGGAAAGAACCCAGTGCTAGGAGTGGACAACTGATTGCCCATAGGGAGACATATCACTCGATCTGGGCAATATTGACAGTGGGAGAGTTCAATTCATTGAAAGTCTTTTTTAACGGCTTTTACAGGGCAGGCAACGTATGCAGTAGTTCCGCGTAAATGCCAATACCCATTTTGCCAGGACTTCACAACTTCAGAGAGATAATTCAGATACTTGTGCCAGTCCCAAGTTTGTCCCTCTTGTGCGAGGCTGGTATTGAAAGGGAGAGATGGCAGGGGTGCAACTTTTCTGTGGACGTCCATGGAGTCTTGCAGCCCATTTCTGTCTTCCCAGGTTTCCAATATTTGCTCTGTGAGGACTTAGGATCAAAGAGACATAGAAAAGTACAGCATGGAAAAAGGCCCTCCTGCCCATCTAGTCCATGGAAAACCATCTGCCATCAGCCTGCACCAGGGACCATAGGTCCCCATACCCCTACCATTCACATACCTATCCAAACTTCGTTTAAATGCTGAAATCGAGCTCACGTGCACCACTTGCACTAGCAGTTTGTTCCACACTCTCATCACTCTCTGAGTGAAGAAGTTTCCCTTCAATAACCCTTGAACTTTTCACCTTTCACCCATAACCTATGACTTCTGGTTGTAGTCCCACCCAACCTCAGTGGAAAAAGCCTGTTTGCATTTACTCTATCTATTCAGCTCATAGTTTTATATCCCTCTATCAAATCTCCTCTCAATCCTCTATGTTTCAAGGAATAAAGTCCTAACCTACTCAATCTTTCCTTATAACTCAGGTCTTCCAGACCCAGCAACATCCTTCTAATAATGGGCATGCCCTCCATTTGCAACAGGCCCGATTGAACCAAATGAATCCCATGGCCACCTTGGTGAATAATTGCGTGACTGCATGGCATGGTTCTAGACCGTCTTGTACCTACACACAAGAAATTATAAACCCGTCAAGATTCGTTATGTAGGTGAGGTATCAGAGGGGTGGCAGTGTGTTCAGAGCACAAGCTAGCCGCTGGCTTCAAACACTGATGAAAGAATGCAACAGAAAGACTGTTGTTTTTTGCAAACTGTGTTCTTGATGCCCTCAACAATGCAAAGCCACATTAATTAAATAATAGGGATCAGCTACTATTCCCTGACTCAGAGGGCAAGTTACCAGAAGAAGCCTAGATAATCACGCTGAATTACAATTGCATCACACCCTATAAACCCCGTAGGCAGGGGCTTAAGAAAATATGTTTGTAATTTCCAGCGCTGTTTCAGAGTGAAAGGATAGAACTTTTGAACATATATTGCTGAATTAATGATGTCTCTTGAGCTTTTTTGGGAACTTTGTAAGGGAATAGTGTTAAAGATTCTTTCTGATTTTATTTTCTTCAAATACCTTTAACAACAGCAGTATCCTAATTGGTACAAGGGAGGGGAAACTGCCTTTGTGTACATTCTGCAGAATTATGGCAGTCTGCGTGGGGAACAGAGGAAGGGGAGGGGTGGAATTTGTTAACTGGAAGGACAAATGTCATCAGGTTGGAGGGTATCAAGACAGAGTCAAAGGTGTCGCTTCGCCACCTGAGGGTGGAGATCTACTCCGCAGAAAGATAACGTGCTTTCCACAGGGTAGTCGAGGCAATATTTCCAATTGGATAACTGGTGGTGTGCTTAAGCCACAATATAATTAATAGAATGCACATTTCATAATTTAAATGAGATTGTTTGTTCGTTATGTGCCATGTTGTATGACATCATCATTATGCGCCATGTTGTATGACAGAGGTGATCATGGTCTTTTTCTGACCCTGATTGTTCTTGGCAAATTTTTCTAGAGAAGTGGTTTGCCCTTCTTCTGGGCAATGTCATTTCAAGATGGCTGACCCCCAGCCATTATCAATACTCTTCAGAGATTGTCTGCCTGGTGTCAGTGGTCGCATAACCAGGATTTGTGATATACACTGGCTGCTCATACGACCGTCCACCACCTGCTCCCATGGCTTCACGTGACCCTGACTGGGGGGCTAAGCAGGTGCTACACCTTGCCCAAGGGTTTCCTGCAGGCTAGCGGAGGGAAGGAGCACCTTTCACCTCCCTTGGTAGAGACGTACTGTATGCCCACCTTGCCACCTTAGATGAGATTGTTGACAATTCATTATATAAAATATTGGCGAGTCTATCCGATGAATCTCTTTGGGTTTAAGGCACTATATAAACAAAGGTGGGATTTTATTTTGAGAGTGCTTGAATAATTTGCATTTTACCCCAATCTCATTAGGATCTGGATTCCTATTTGTTACAGTGCAAACTTTTTAAGAATAAAGATTAATGTATTCAGTTTTCTTTCTTTTTTTTCGGTTTCGGAGGGTTTGCAGGCCCAAGGTAGGTTCTGCTCTTATGTACCAATCAGCTGCCTTCTCATTGTCACATGGGTGAAGGTCCTCACAGATCAGTCATTTCCAATCAGTAAACCCAAAGGCAATTTGCCCATGTTCTGATCACATCCTTTTCCCAGGCAAAAGAATCAATTCTAACTGTTCCTTTTTTTTTGGGTTCAATTTGGTGCCACTTTGTGGTTTTTATCAAAGTTATTTGGCAAAATTGAGTCTTTGTAATTATTTTAAAAAGTGTCAAGTAAAAGATGTACAGCTTCTGTTCCCTCTAATGTTCAGGGTTCAAATTAAATTTATTATCGAAGTACATGTATGTCACCATATACAACCCTAAGATTCGTTTTCTTGTGGGCATACTCAAAAATGGTTTTCGGTCGGGCGCCGGACGCTTGGAGAGATTCGGCGGGGGGTGGACACCCAGCGCTCGGCCGGGGACCGTGGTTGAGTGGTCGGCGACTTGGGCCGGCTCCCCCACTGGACTTAGTCTGGTGAGGAGGGTGTGAGGACACCCAGCAGGACTAAAAAAAAACAAGACCTGACAAAGGGCGGATGAACTCATGAGCCAACGGCCATCTTCCGTGGAAGAGATTAAAGCCTCACCACGTATCTACGAATCGTACGCTATGCACCCAGTTAGAAGAGACATGATGAACTTGGGGACTGCACCGTGTGCCTGGACCTGCCCAAGGCCTCCGCCTAAGGAAGGGCCGAGCTCAAAGAAGTGGCCGCGGCTGGAGGCCGATACGGCCTCAGGCTCGAGTTCGGCGGGGGGCCACAGCGGGCGGTGCCAAAGCGGCCAGCAAGAACAAACTGGAGGAGAGGCTGTACTCGGTGTTGTCCCAAGGTCGAAGAAGGTGGAGGTGCATAGCCACCAACCCCGGATTCAGGACGGCACCCACTGACTGACTGACTGACTAAATAAATCCCTAATAGAATATTAACCATAGTAGAATCAATGAAAGATTGCACCAACTTGGGCGTTCAATCAGTTTGCAAAAGAAAGCGAACTGTGCAAATACAAAAAGAAAGAAACAATAATAAAAAAATAAATAAGCAACATAGAATGAAGAATCTAGAACATGAGATGAAGAGTCCTTGAAAGTGAGTCCATAGGTTGTGGGAACATTTCAGTGATGGAGCAAGTGAAGTTATCCCCTTTGGTTCAGGGGCCTGATGGCTGAGGAGTAGGTAATTGTTACTGAACCTGGTGGTGTGAGTCCTGAGGCTCCTGTATCCTCTTCCTGATGGCAGCAGCGAGAAGAGAGCATGTCCTGGGTGGTGGGGGTCCCTGATGATGGATGCTGCTTTCCTGCAACAACACTTTGTATAGATGCGCCCAGTGGTGGGGAGAGCTTTGCCTTTGATAGACTGGGCCGTATCCACTACTTTTTGTAGGATTTTCCATTCAAGAACATTAGTAATTCCAGCCATAATTCACAACTATATTGAATTTGATAGTAAAGACAGCAGGTGCACATTCAAAGATGGACTCATGACAACCTTCCTTATCATGGTCTTGCACCTTGTTGTCTGCCTGCACTGCACTTTCTCTGTAATTGTAACACTTTATTCTGTATTCTGTTACTGCTTTTCCTTGAACTGTTTCAACTTACTGATCTGATGAAATGATTTGCACGGATGACTTACAAAACAAAGTTTTTCATGGGCGGCCTGGTAGCGTAGTGGTTGGCACAGAGCCCTATAGCACTGCTGCCTGGAAGGAGTTCGTACGTTCTCCCTGTGACCACGTGGGTTTCCTCCCACAGTCCAAAGATATACTAGTTGGTAGGTTAATTGGTCATTGTAAAATGTCCTGTGATTAGGCTGGGATTAAATCGGGGGGAATTGCTGGGCGGCGTGGGTTGAAAGGCTGGAAGGGCCTATTCTGTGCTGTATCTCAATAAATAAATAAACCAAGTTACCATTTTACCAGCGTTGGAACAAGGTTAAACTTTACGGCCCTCTAACAGTATACCAGTGTCATGCCACTGACTAACTAGTAGAACTAGTCAATAGTTTCATGTGAGCGTTTCTAAGCCATGTCGGGTATTCTTAAAGTCAAGAACCTGAAAAGGTAAATTCTGCAATCAAAAGATTCAAAGTACGTTTATATTCAAAGTATGTATCCAGCTTGTGGGCACGTGGCCAAGTGGTTAAGTCATTGGACTAGCGACCTGAAGGTCATGAGTTCGAGCCCCAGCTGAGGGAACGTATTGTGTCCTTGAGCGAGGCAATTAATCACACATTGCTCTGGTGCCAAGCTGTATGGGTCCTAATGCCCTTCCCTTGGACAACATTGGTGTCATGGAGAGGGGAGACTTGCAGCATGGGCAACTGCTGGTCTTCCATACAACCTTGCCCAGGCCTGCGCCCTGGAGAGTGAAGACTTTCCAGGCGCAGATCCATAGTCTCACAAGACTAACGGATGCCTTTATTTATGTATGCAGTGTACAACCCTGAGATTTGTCTTCCCCACAGACAGCCATGAAACAAAGAAACACCGTGGGGACACGTTCAAGGAAAAACATCAATCCCCTCCCCCCCCCACCCACGTGCAAAAGGAAAACAAATTAGGTGAACGCCAACAGAAAAAAGAGTGAAAAACACAAAATTGAAAGAGTCTGGGCATATTCAGTTCAGCTCAGTTTACAGATCAAGAATTTTATTGAGTAAAATTTAAAATAAAAGGTTTCAGGTAGGATTTCAAAACTGTTACTTTTTATTTAGTGTTTGATTTGTCTCACCTGAAACAGCCATGCCCTATAGCGGCAAGTGGCAAGCAGAGTCTGTCACAATATTCAGTGTTGGCAAAGGAGACCTGTGCTTTGTCCACATACGATATTACTATTCTAGTTGCTTCTGTTTTCAGTTCCCTTTGCATCATATATTAATAACAGTGAGTTAATGATGTGTGGAAGCAGTGTTGGAAGTAATGGTGATATATTGTGGGTGTAAATGATTATTGCTGTCTATGCATCTATGGGTTTTGTAGCCTGTCAGCAAAACCAAATACCTGTTGCCAGAAGTAACATTAAAAATGCTGGGTCCACATCTGTAACTGAAAAACAACAAGGTTTGCTGAAAATGAGGGCTCGAGATTGCTGTTCACAAATGTTCAACAAATTAACCTCATTTGTACGGAACTGTGATTGTTTTCTCTTCGATTGGTTCAGGGTTAAGACTGACAGGCTCTTGGGTGCGGAAGGAATGAGTCTGTATGGGAAGCAAGTACAAATAGGGGAAATAGGACCAGACATGGTATTGCTGAAGAACAGGATAGCGGTCAAGATGGCGTCCGACAAGGTCGTCGAGGTCGTGGCTCTGACTCAGGGATGGTTTTGGGGACTTAGGGGTGAAGTTAGGGTTTAGGTGCAGGGATGAGGGGGAGCTAGAGATCAAGGCGGAACTCAGGTGGGAGAATTCCAGAGTAGAAGGCCAGTGAGGCCTGTGGGTGGATGTCGGGTCAACAGCCATTGTGGACAAAGACTAGCGATTCCTGTGGTCAATGAACGAGGTTGGCATGGATGAGGGCTGGTGATCACCCGCCCCCAGGTGGCCGGTTTGCAGGATCAGAGGTACAATGGCGGGAAACATGAGGCTGCACCCCCCACTTCCCCCCCCACCCCCCCGACCCGGTAGGCAAGTCCCGTGGCCGGAGGTCCGTGCGAGGTCTGGAGTTCGGGGCTTGGGGTTCGGAGCCTCTGATCAGCCAGTCCCGGCGTTGACATGGAACAATGAAACCCAAAGTCGGCAATTCCAGAAGTCGGAGGCCGGATATCTGTGAGTCCCGGGGAAGTTGGAGGCCGGATATCTGTGAGTGCACCGGATGTCGGGGCCCTGGCGGCAGCCTGTCCCGAGCTGGGGGTCTGTCTGTGGTTGTGAGTGGAAGGAGGAAAGTGGCTCGTTTTGCTGCCACTGTCCTTGCTTATATTGTTCTGCTGATCATTGTAGACACGCCTTGTTAGCCTCAGATTGTGTGGAGCCACTTGCAGGCTGCCACCCACCCCCCAGCACATTCTTAAGCTTTACTGGTAGTTAGAGCAAACCATACATTTCACTGTATGATTTGATGTACTGTACCTCTGACAAATAAAAAAAATAGAATCAGAATCCAAATCTGAATTTCAGACGAGAGAAAATCTGCAGATGCTGGAAATCCAAGCAACGCACACAGAATGCTGGGGGATCTCAAGTTCTTCCAGCGTTGTGTGTGTGTGTAGTCTGAATCTGAGTTTTTTGGGGTTGAATGAAGTGGGAATAAAGGCAGCCTTGACTGGCAAGCATGCCTCACTCTTGTCTTCCGAAGAGCTTTCTGGGTCAAAGTATCTCCAGATCCAACACCGCCATGTGATGTTTCCCATGGTGGGGGAGTCCAGGACAAGAGGGCACAGCCTCAGGACAGAGGGGCTCCCTGTCAAAACAGGGATACAGAGAAATTTCTTTAGCCAAAGGGTGGTGAATTTGTGGGATTTGTTGCCACACGCAGCTGTGGAGGCCAGGTTAGGTTGCTGGGTGTATTTAAGGCAGAGATTGATAGGCTCTTGATTGCACATGGCATCAAAGATTACGAGGAGAAGGCCGGGAACTGGGGTTGAGGAAGAGGTAAAAAAAAGAATCAGCCATGATTGAATGGTGGAGCAGACTCAATGGGCCAGATGACATAATTCTGCTCCTATGTCTGCTCCTATAGGTGGGAGGAGAAGATGGCAGCGCGACGCAGCGCGCGCAGCTCTCTGGTGAAATGATATTGTATCTGTTAAATAGGGGCCGTGCACAATTCTGACTTGATGGAGACAGATGTGAGAAGCAGAGGAACATCTGGAGAAATTTCTGAAATGCCCGGTTCGCTGCCGCTGCTACTGTGCGATCGAGAATCTCCAGAGGGAAGGCCCCAAAATCCCCGGCTTTGCCTGCTGCTGGCGACCGAGGCTGAGGTCGAAGCGTTCGGCAGAGATGGTGCTCGTGCTCGGTGTCGGACGGCTGATCAGAGCTCGAAGTTTTCGGATGACTCAGAGTCGGACTGTGGTCGGGCATGGCAGGGAGAATTTTCTTCCTTCTCCTGTCTGCGTGAGGTGTGGGACTTTCGAGAAACTTTGACCTTTTTTACTGTGCCCATGGCCTGTTCTTCATCAAGTTATGGTATTGTTGCACTGTTGTAACTATATGTTATAATTATGTGGTTTTGTTAGATTTTCAGTCTTGATCTGTCCTGTGTTTTTGTGATATCACACCAGAGGAATATTGTATCATTTCTTAATGCATGCATTACTAAATGACAATAAAAGAGGACTGCGTGTCCTCATAATCTAATGTCTTATGGCCTCATGGACCTACATCTCGTCATGGGTAGAATCCACAGCAAGTGCTTGTCTGACCTTCCATAGCCTTTTCATTGGAATAAGCAGTCATTGATAAGTTTCCTGTTGTCTGAACAAGTGGGAAGACTCCAGGGCACATTGTGATACAGGCACTGCAGTTCTTTAGACAACATGCTGATGAAGCAGAATTAGTGGAACAGCTCATCCTTTCGTGACTGCCAGCTGTTCACCTTCTAAAAGTTTCTGGAGATCTTTTGCCAAGATCATCATTTAAGTGAGTTTTACAAACACAATCTATCATCCACCCTGGACTACACTCAAAACTGGCATCTTCCTGCTGGTGAAAATATGCAAAGTGAGCAGATTAATTTCTTCACCAGACAACAGTACCATCTTGATGAAGTGCCTGGGCCCGAAATGTCTACGGCTGATTCCCCTCCATTGTTACTGCCTGACCTGCTGAGTTCCTCTACCGTTTTGGATTTCTGCTCTTGGATCTCCAGCATTTGCAGAACAAATGATTTTATTTGTGAGTAATTGATGGAAATCTTGGTTGATTAGTGTCATGTAAGGGTTGGCTTATTTGTCGGTCAAAAGCCGCTTCTACCGTGTTGGGCATTGTTTGGTCTATTTAAAAGTTGCGGCCACTCTTTCTTATTGGTTGGCTTGCATGCCATTGTACAGGTTTTTAATTCCGGGCACCGCAGGGGTATAAGGATAGCATGTGCGGGAAGTTCGGCCTGTGAGGAGGAGAGAGAGCAGCGCGCCGTGCGTGCGCAACCCTCCAGTGAAAAATGATATCATATCCGTTAAGTAGGGGCTGTGGACAATTCTGATTTGATGGAGACGGACGTGGAAGCACAAAGGAACATCTGGAGAAATTTCTGAAACGCTCGTTCGCTGCTGTCGTTACTGCATGGTCAGGAATCTTCCGGAAGGAAGGTCTCAAAATCCTCAGTTTTGCCTGCTGTTGGCGACCGAGATTGAGGTCAAATCGTTTGGACAGAGATGGCGCTCAGTACTCGGTGTCGGAGAGCTGATCAGAGGCTCGAAGTTTTCGGATGACTCAGAGACGGATTGTGGTCGGGCATGGCAGGGAGAGTTTTTCTTCCTTCTCCCGTCTGCATGAGATGTGGGACATTTGAGAGACTTTGAACTTTTTACTGCGCTCATGGACTTCTTCATCAAGTTATGGTATTGTTGCACTGTTGTAACTATATGTTATAATTATGTGGTTTTGTCAGTTTTCTCAGTCTTGGTCTCTCCTGTGTTTTTGTGATATCACACCGGAGGAAATATTGTACTATTTCTTAATACATGCATTACTAAATGACAATAAAAGAGGACTGCATGTCTTCATAATCTAATCTAATCTTTTCTTCCATCCCTACAGGTTGAAGTCGCGCCAGTGCTGAAATACCATTGGGAAAGGGTGTTGCCAACGTAAATGGACTCCCTGTGTCCGTTTAGTTAACTAGCTATTTGTACCATGCTTAGTTCTTTGGGTTTTATAACTCGGGGAGATTTAGCGGAGTAATCGTTCAATTAAAGGGTGACTGAATGTCCAGTATTGTGGTTTTCAGTAGTTTAGACAAACACTTGTTTAGCTAGATCCTCGATTTAGTGTTCCCATGCAATAGAGTGGCATGGTAGTGTAGTGCTTAGTACCTGCAACCCAGTTTCAATTCCCCCTGCTGCTTGTAAGAAGTTTGTATGTTCTCCTCGTGACAGCAAGGGTTTCCACCAAGCGCTCTGATTTCCTCCCACAGTCCAAAAATGTACTGGTTGGTATGCTAATTGGTGATCGTAAAATTGTCCTGTGATTAGGCTAGGATCAGCACGGCTCGAAGGGCTGGCCTATTCCGCAGTGTACCTCAATAAATAAATAATTGATCTTATGAATATGAAAGTGACTTCGGGTGTTAACTGCAACTCCTACACAGTCCAAGTTCCACTTACAGTGGTGGAGGAAACACAACTCTTGCTGTAAACTCGAAAGGACCCACGCCAGAGTGTATCAACTATTTGTCACTTCAGAAAGCTCTGACAGGGGGAAGAGCAGGCTCCATTGAGCTCAGTTTTGTTTTCCAAGTCACGGCTGTTGACAGCCAGCTGCGTTGAGGGGTTTTGATTTACATTTCCTGTTCACAGTGTGTTATAAATAAGGGCTGCACAGAAAAGTGACAGTGAAGGCATTGTGTATTCAACAGCAGCAAAGTCGGAAAAGAAGGCATGCAGCAGACACTGGAGTGATCAAAGGGAAAAGAAATTGTTGAGCATTGCTACACCATCCCCAGTAGCATAATGAATATAAAAGTACAGCACAGAAACAGACCCCTCGGCCCATCTAGTCCATGCTGACCCATTTAAGCTGCCTACTCCCATTGACTCACATGGGGACCATAGCCCTCCATACGCCTACCATCCATGTACCTATCTAAACGTCTCTTAAACATTGAAATTGAGCTTGCATGCACTACTTGTGATTGCACCATTAGCCCAACACTATTAAAGCTTGGGGTGTTCCAGAGCTTGGAGCTTGATTCTGGCACCGTCCTGTAAGGAGGTTATGCGTTCTTCCCGTGAGATGCATGGGTTTCCTCCAGGTGCTCTGGTTTCCTCCCACAGTCCAAAGACTCACCGGTTAGTAAGTTAATTGGTGACTGTAGATCACTTTGTGATCTGGCTAGGGTTAAGCAGGAGGTTTGCTGGGTGGTGTGGTTGGGCTGGAATGGCCTGTGTCTTTAAACGCACAAAAAAAAATTTCAAGCTTGGCTCATTGATAAGAAAAGGCTGTCTGCCTTCTTTCAAAGTTTCAAAGTACATTTAGTAGTATCCAGTGCACAACTTGAAATCCGTCCTCTTCTGGACATCCGTGAAACAAAGAAACCCGATCAAACGATATTAACAGCAAAGCCCCCAAGCCCCCCTCCCAATCCCTTCACACGAGCAGCAGCAAAAAGCGTTGACCTCCCACCCCCCCCACTCTTCCACCCCCACCCGTGCCCCCAGAGAGTCCATCAAACTACAGTTCACAAACCAGCACACGCTATCTCACAACGTGCGCAGGATTCCTGCCTTTATTACCACAGGCATAGAATACAGGGAGAGGTGCTGGTCGTGGAGCTGCTGTCTCACCAGCCAACAATCCAGAACTTGGGTGCTGTTTTGGTAGACTTCTCTCTGTAACTTCTGGTACTCAGATCTCCTCCAACCTGCATATTGGTAGGTTAATTGAGTGCTGTACAATTGTAGGTGGGTGGTAGAATGAACGGGAACACGGGAACATGGGGAAAATTAGTGGGAGAGTAGGATTATTCTATGAACTAGCAAAGGTTTGATGGGCCAAATAGCCACTTTCAAAGGATTCAAAATACATTTATTATCTGTAACACGCTGTAAGGTTTCACTGTTAAGGCGAATGTAATGGCGTCTATGTAATGTTCCACTGCTAAGGACATGGTTTTTCTGTAGCAGCAATGTTTGGGTTATGGCTAGAGATAACGGGACTTTGGAAAGCAGGGGTTAGCCAATGAGGAAATGTTGTTCTTTCTTGTGTGTCTGGAAGCCGGGTTTTTCGCGGTCTTTCGTCGGGGAGCGATAGAGAGAGAGGACGCGAATGGAGAGAGTCGGAAGACCCCCGGACGAAGTGGACTGAGGAGCGAGGGTCCGAGGGCCGGTGACACTCGGAGGAGGTCGATGGTTGATGAATGGCCGTATCAGTGAGCTCCAACGTGCACTTTTGACATTTTTCCTTAAAATGGGCCCTTTTACTTTTTATTTTCTTTTCCTTAAAATGGGCCCTTTATTCAGATTAAGATTTATAAAGTTCAATCATTTAATTGCATATGGTGTACTGTCTGATATTTTGCGGTGAGGATTTGTAACCGGGCAACACAGCACGCAGCATCCACACAAACGAGATTTCTCACTTTGGCGGGGCCAGGAGTTGTTTTCCCCTGGACGAACACATGTTGGCCGAGGCTGAGGGTTACATATCAAAGGATGTATAAATTATACAACCTTGAGATTCGTCTGCTTACAGGCACCCACAAGGCAAGGAACCGGAAAGAACCCAAATTAAAGACCAACACCCAATGCGCAGAGAAGGAGGGAAAAAAACACAAATCATGCAAACAATAGAAACGAGCAACAAGTTGAGTCCGGGTACCCAGAGCCCAGAGCAGCTGGAGTAGGGCCAGAGCCTCGGTCTCAGCTCATCCCACAGCGGGGAAAATCGCCGTGAAGCTCGCAGACATGAAGCCAGAGCAGTCTCGCAGCCTCAGCGCCACTGTGAGAGGAGTAACCATGGTGGGAGAGCGAGTGGAATTGGCCCGACCCTCGCCTCTGGTCCCGACACCCTGCCTTCTTGGTCTATCTGGACCGGCATATGGAAGTATGGGAGGTTACACAACAACTGAATCGGACATTTATTAGACAACAAGACAATGAGACATAAAAGCAAAATTAGGCCATTGAGTATGCTTCAGCTTTCAACCATGGCCGATTTTATTTTCCCTCTCAACCCGATTCTCACGCCTTCACCCCATCACTTTCTAGAACCTATTAACCTCTGCAGATGGTTGAGAGTGGGCAGGATGGTGGGTGGAGTGACCTCTCTATGCTCTCGGTGGATGGGGCTGGAGCAGGGTTTAACTGAAGCAGTTTGTAGATTTGGACTCTAATTCAGTTTTTACATGGTGTTCTATTTCCAGTTCGTGTTCTGTAAAGCATTGTGCTACCATGCCATCCCATTAACAAATTAATGAGGGATTTATGGACAGGACAATAAAGGAGGAAAACATAACGGCCCTAGTGTTACAAAGATCAGTAAACTCAGAGACTGAGGATAAGAAAATCATAAATGTACACCTGTGTTTAAATTGACTCTCAGAGGCATCTATAGATAAGTAGGGGCCATGCACAATCCTGATTTGATGGAGACAGACGTAAGAAGCACAGAGGAACATCTGGAGTAACTTCTGAAATGCCCGCTTCGCTGCCGCTGCTACTGTGCGATTGAGAATCTCCGGAGGGGAAGGCCCCAAATCCTCGGCTTTGCCTATTGGCTGTTGCCGGGGCCGGAGTCGAAGCGCTCAGCAGAGATGCTGCTTGGTGCTCGGTGTCGGAGTCTCGAAGTTTTCGGACGGACTCAGGATTCGGCTGCGGTCGGGTGCTTCCAGGGTGCTGCATCGGCAAGTTTGCGGCGCTGGATGCTCATGGCAGGGAGAGTTTTTTTTCTTCCTTCTACCATCTGCGTGAGGTGATGGGACTTTCGAGAGACTTTGAGACTTTTTTTTTACTGTGCCCATAGTCTGTTCTTTATCAAATTACGGTATTGCTTTGCACTGTTGTAACTATATGTTATAATTATGTGGTTTTTGTCAGTTTTTCAGTCTTGGTTTGTCTTGTGTTTCTGTGATATCATTCTGGAGGAACATTGTATCATTTCTTAATGCATGCATTACTAAATGACAATAAAAGAGGACCGCGTGTCCTCATAATCTAAGTCTAATCTAAATCTAAGTCAGCATTGGCTTGTTGTAAGGAACATCCCAGAAGTAACTATCAGAGATGAAATGGTTCAGTTTGATGAGGAAAATCCAGTATGCATTTGGTTAATGCATATCATGACTTACACACTTGCTAAGATCTGTCTGATACTTCCTCAAAAAATCTCTGTCAACTGTGTAAGACATTTTGACTCTGGGAAAAAGTCAACGACGGTCTACTCTGTCTGTGCCCCTTGGAATCTTATAACAGGGAAAATGCCTCTGAGCAGCATTTACAGAATAGCCACTTTATTAGGCACACTTCTACACCTGCTTGTTAATACAAATATCTAATCAGCCAATCACAGGGCAGCAACTCAATACATAAAAGCACGCTGTCATGGTCAAGAGGTTCAGTTGTTGTTCCGAACAAACGTCAGAATGGGGAAGAAATGTGAGCTAAGTGACTTTGACAGTGGGCAGAGCTACAATGGCACTCCACAGCGACTTCTTTGAGCTCATCTGTGGAAGCAGCTTAACTTCCACCTTTAATGTCTCTCTTTTTCCTTTTCAAAGTGGACGGGGTTCTGATAAAGACCCTGACCTAGAGCTATACTCAAACCTCGGTTCTTTTTGGCCATTTCTCAATATCCTGGGGGCGTGGCCTAGAAGACGAGCGGGGCTTCAGGTTTCCAAGCCTTTGCTGTTCTGGGGACCAGCTGATTCTAAGCCTGGGCCACCGAATGAATCATCGCGGGAGAAAACGGAATATGAGGAGCAGCGGATTGGCTTTTGGGAGCTCGGTACTTGGTGAATCGTGCACTCTCTTTCCCTCTTTGGTGTGGGGGAGCTTGTTGCTGATTCTCAAGATGGAGAGCTTGAGAAAAAAAGTGACGCGGCAGAACTCAACATTGTAATTCAGCCAGTTGTTTGGTTTATGTCTCCTCTCTTGCTGAGCGACGCCTCGCTGTCCCCTTATTAAGGAGAGAGAGCGAGCCTGTGAATGATTATTTTCTGTTGCACTGCAGATTATGGATTTTCTTGGGGACTTCGCTATTGCGTGCTTGGTGGGTGGAAGGTACTGATGCTTTTTTATTGCTGAAGTAAGTCGGGGAGGGGGAGGGTTGTTGCTTTGCTATTGCTTGTGCATGAGGGATGTAGGGAGGGACGTTCTTACTGTCACTCATTCTTTGGAGCACTCTTCCGTTTTTGTAGATGTCTGCGAAGAACAATAATCTCAGGTTGTATATTGTATACATTCTTTGATATTAAATGGAATGATTGAACTATTGAATTTGATTGTGGAATGATTGTTGGTGCCAGATGGGGTGGTTTGAGTATCTTAGAAGATGCTACTTTCCCGGAGTTTCCACACACAACAGTCGCTAGAGTTTACTGAGAATGGTGTGGAAAAAACAAAGAAAAACAGTAAGTGGCGGCTCTGTGGGCAAAAAAAGGCCTTGTTAATGAGAAAGGTGAGAGGAGAATGGCCAGACTGGTTCAGGTTGACAGTAACTCAAGTAACCACACGGGACAACAGCGGTGTACAGAAGAGCATCTCTGAATGCACAACACGTCCAACTCTGACGCGGATGGGCTACGGCATCAGAAGACCACACAGGGATCCACTCTTGTCACTCATAAAGAGGCCACTTGGTGTATGTTGAAAGACTGAGGTGAAGCAAAATCAGAGGAGGCTCTTATGGAGCATAGTAGGCAGCCGTCGATCCCAGGGGATCATGGGTTTGCGCCTCTGGTGGACCATGTCCTCTCCAGGGAACGAGCCTGGGCGGAACGATTTGAAGAACCAGCTGTTGCCCATTTAGCGGGTTCCCCCTCTCCATGTCACTGATGTAGTCCAAGGGAAGGGCAAGGGCTGATATAGCCTGGAACCAGTATCATCGCAGAGGTTGCCAAAGTGAAGTTGTAAGCAACATCAAACTGCCTTAGGGACCCCGGCTCCAGGTTCCTTCCTTGGGGTTTACTCCCGAAGCCTTTCCCATGGGTGGGCAAGGCCGCAAGGCAGCGGAGGTTTAAAATCAGAGTGTCCCTTCTCCTAGGTGGGCTGCCGTCCAAGGCTGACGAGCCCCACCTGCCTGAAGCAACTGGTTTAGAGGCGCCAGTGACCCACTTCTGCCCCTTCTCTTGTCAGTAGGAACAGTTCCGCCGGGCCTAGTAGCTAAGCCCCACGTGAAGGCCAAGAGTTGGACTTGGTTGTCAGAGGCTGTTAGAGTCACACGCCATTTGGAGCACTTTATAGGTAGTGGGAGCTTATTCCCACTCCCACGCCCCCCCGCCGGCTATGACAACCTTGGGAACCTTATGTAGCATAAACATAGGGATAAACCTTTGCTTTAAGTTCGGAACAATGCAACCTCAAGGTGCAACTTTTGCCTTATACATCCTTCACATGGAAAGAGTGGATTAGCTGCCAGGACGTAGCACACCATGAGGTTTCAATTAGAGGAGGAAAACTTTTCACCTTTCTCTAAAATTGCGTTTTTTCAAACCAGTGCAATTAAATTTCTTCCTGCCAGGAAGAATTGGACCTGCGTCATTCTCCTTGTACCTTATTTTAGGAGATTTTTTTCAGGCTTATGGAGACACACACTGATACGTTCTACATATAGCCAGACTGCACAGTTGGAAGTCTTTTGTGCTCCTGCATAACGCTGCTTTATGAACTTCTGTTGAAAAGAGTGTGGCAGGCAGGAAAGCAGTTTCAATATATAAGGGATGACACCAATAAATGGATAAGTTCATGGACTATTCTGGTCTGTATATGGTTCAATGGTTCAATTGAGAGTGTATACAGTTTACAACCTGAAATTCTTACTCTTCTCAGACATCCACGAAACAGAAAAAGAAGACCCCCCAAAGACTGAATAGGATTGATAGGTTCCTGATTAAGCATGGCATCAAAGGTTATGGGGAGAAGGCCGAGAACTGGGGTTGAGGAGGAGATTAAAAAAAAAGGATCAACTACGATTGAATGGTGGAGCAGACTCGATGGGCCAGATGGCCTAATTCTGCTCTTATGTCTTATGGTCTAATGGTTATGAATGGCAGAAAATGTTAGCACCCCAAAGCTCCCATCTTCCCCTCCCTCAGCTTGGTCCAGCAAAAGCATCAACCCCCTCCACCCACCATGCAGGCAATAGCAAAGTCCCCAAAGAGACTATGATCTGGAGTCCATCAGAGAACTAGTCCATCCCAACACTTTGGCACCTCAGACAGCCTCTCGCCTTCATGAGTGAAGGCGAGGGATATCACTCTTGCAACAACGAGAGGGGAGACCAGCGGCTCGCCATGTTGCTTGTCCAAGCACCCCCTGACCTGAGGACCAACAGACTCTCACTCAGTATCGAGAGGGCTTGAGTGAGAGAGAGAGAGAGAGAGAGAGAGAGAGAGAGAGAGAGAGAGGGAGAGAGAGAGAGAGAGTGAGAGAGAGAGAGAGATATTGCTTGAGCGCAGGGGCCTTCTTCCAACTGTAGCGCACACCACATGCAGTCTTGATGTTTCAATCTTCTGCGACACTTCAGTCAATGATGTGGGTGAGGAACTGTCGACTGTACCTCTTCCTAGAGATGCTGCCTGGCCTGTTGCGTTCACCAGCAACTTTGATGTGTGTTGCTTGAATTTCCAGCATCTGCAGAATTCCTCGTGTTGGCGAGGAACTGGGTTGTCTATAGTGCCGCTCCCCGAAGGCACACGTCTCCCAGGCCGCACCTGGAGACATCGAAATGCCAGGCCACACGGTGAGTCCGAGAAGTCACGGGCCGTGAAGAACTGCAGTTTGAGCTGTGGATCGCGGACTCCGACAGCACCGCAGCCACTTTGAAAAGGGAAAAGAGACCTGACAAGAGAAGAACAAGCTGTTTCGTGGATGAACTGGAAGAAGTCGCTCAGGTCTGCAAAAAAGCTTGGGCGCCAACTTTTATACTCATTTTGCAAAGAACTAAAACGTATCTCAATCTTTAGCAGCTCCAGAAATCATAAAGGTAAACCAAGGCTTTCGATATCCAAAATTATTAGCAAAGATTTTGTTGTCAAAGGCGCTGTTCGTATGCCTGGGCTAGTGAGACTTCTGCAAGATCTCCATGCTGACAAAGATGATGAAATGCGCGGGTACGTGCAGCACTCATTGATAATGGAGTCAGGCGCTACACCTGTAAAAGAATTCCAGTGTCAGTGAAGCTGGTGGTTAGGCCCGAACCTGACCTCTGTGTGGGTCATTGACTGACCATGCATCAATCACTATAGTCTGCAGGCTAATTGCTTTCCCTGAGTATCTCACTTACTGACTACCTATTACCCCAGTGGTGTTTGGGCAGCAATGAAGGTCCTCCATCTCGGGCGATGTTCAGGGATTCCTTCATCGTGCTGGTAGCTCCCAATCGGTTCTCACCACTGTCAGTCACGTAGGTCCTGGGTGGAGACTCAGGAATACCGTTGCACTCAGATGTAGAAGGATTCTTCACTGCTGCTTCCGTAACAGTTTTGTTTGACCAGTTAAGTAAAAGTACAGCTTTTACTTGTGATTTATTATGGATTAGAGTTTGGGCAGTAGAAAGCCACAAAGCTCCTTGAGTTTCTCTGTCATCAAAAAAGGTTGTTCTTGATCTGTCTGTGCTCTCAGCTCTGTGCTCCCATTTACCTGAGCAAACCTTACATTCTCTTTGTCAAAAAGAAGCCTGTCTACTCTGCCTTACCTACTTCTTGCCCGTTACACTGTTTCCGTAACAAATTTTTATTTGACAAGTGAGTTTTGTTAGATCTAGGTTGAACCCCAGAACCTGGAGGATCAGTGGACCACTCTTCGTCTGGCCTTTACCCTTTGACCTGTTTGGCATGGGTGACCCTACCAACAGCCAAAGCATAAAGCCCTGACTCCAGCCAGCGTAGCTCTCTGGGTCATTGAGGCACGCAAGCCTCCAAACCCTACGTCAAGGTTGCTGTCCTCCTGAAGGATCTCTATTTAAAGCCAAGCTGAAAAGCTTCAAGTTATACAACGAGCGGTGTGAAAACTGCCCTTAAATGACGACACGTAACAGTCGACTCCAGTGTGCTGCTTGAATATTACTTCTGCTTCGAGAATCTCTCTCTTTTATTTGAGACGTGATGTGTGACCACACAGGCTCAGGGGATCAATCATCAGTCAAGAACGTTACCTGCAGTTCATGCACCTCGGCAGTTGAACGGCTTGCCACTTCCATTCACTGGCGGTTAACGCAACGGAGAAGAAATCAAGTCCTGTCTGTCGGCACTGAGGTCTGTGAGGCTGACATCAGAATCAGGTTTAATATCACCGGCCAGTGGTGTGAAATGTGTTAACTTTGCGGCAGCAGTACAACGCAATAGCGAACAGTAGAAAAAAAACTGTGCATTACAGTAAGCATATATATATATATTAAATAGTTGAATTAAGTAAATAGTGCAAAATTAAAAATAATAAAAGCAGTGAGGTATTTTTCATGGGTTCAATGTCCATTCAGAAATTAGATGGCAGAGGGGAAGAAGCTACTCCTGAATCATTGAGTGTGCGCCTTCAGGCTTCTGTACCTCCTCCTTGGTGGTAACGATGAGAAGGCGGCATGGCCTGGATGATGAGGGTCTTTAATAACGGATGCTGCCTTTTTGAGCCTCCACTGCTTGAAGATGTCCTGGATACTATGGAGGCTGGTGCCCATGATGGAGCTGACTGAGTTTACAACTCTCTGCGGCTCACTTTGATCCTGTGCAGTAGGCTTCCCCCCCACCCCACCCCATACCAGAGTGAAGACCAGTTCTGATAGAGGGAGAAGGGTGGTGGTGCAGGAGGTTTGACTGGTTCTTCTGTCAGGAAAGAACATCTTTTGATATATCCCTTGCTAATGCAAGTGATGCACTACACTATAAGTTTCGATGTACAAGTGATAAATACAAGGGGTGATTGATAAGTTCGTGGCCTAAGGTAGAAGGAACCAATCTTAGAAAACCAAGCACATTTATTTTTCAATATAGCCCCCTCCTGCATTTACACACTTACCCCAGCGTTCGTGGAGCATACGGATCTTGGACCTCCAGAAAGTGTCCACAGCAGGAGTGATCGATAAGTTCGTGGCCTTAGGTAGAAGGAGGCGAGTTATAAAGCTCTCGTTACATGCACGTGCAGTTCAGCTCTTTGAGTGATTATGCAGAAAGTTCAAAGTTAATAACTCATCTCCTTCTACCTCAGGCAACGAACTTATCAATCACCCTTGATAAGTTCGAAAGAAAAGGGGGAGGGCGGAAGCCCAGAGGATGGGCAAGGGGTATAGTGAAAGGGACAGAGGGAGAAAAAGGAGAGAGAGAAAAAGAAAGTGTGTATATAAATAAGTAAATAACGGATGGGATATGAGGGGGAAGTGGGGCTTCCCCCTCCCCTTTTTCTTTCTCCCTGGACCTCCTGTCCCATGATCCTCTCATATCCCTTTTGCCAATCAACTGTCCAGCTCTTGGCTCCATCCCTCCCCCTCCTGTCTTCTCCTATCACTTTGGATCTCCCCCTCCCCCTCCCACTTTCAAATCTCTTACTAACTCTTCTTTCAGTTAGTCCTGACGAAGGATCTCTGCCCGAAACGTCGACTATACCTCTTCCTAGAGATGCTGCCTGGCCAGCTGCATTCACCAGCAACTTTGATGTGTGTTGCTTGAAATTCCAGCATCTGCAGATTTCCTTGTGTTTGCATTTTCCAAGGTGACTGTCTAAATTCACTATGCTTCCGTGTAGTTTTAAACCTGCTCCCTGACTTACTGAGCTGAGCGAAAGTGGGTATCAAATCAGAAACAATAAAACGAGCTATACCTTAACCCACCTTTTATACATGGGTGATTTGAAATTATACACTCCTTCATCAGCTAAGCTCAAGCAATTAATTTAAATGGAAGAACTATTTTCAAAAGAAATAAACATGAACTTTGGACTAGATAAATGCAGAACATTGAAGATAAAGAATACATTAATATAGGTATAACAAAAATGTTTATTGCCTTTGTTATATTTTTACTATGCCTTGAAGTAAATTCTGTCAAAAGTTTTTCCTTCATCGCACTATGATCTATTTAAAGTTAATAGAATATAAAACAGAGCAGCAGGATACAATACAATCGATGGATAAATATGAAACTTATAAATATCTGGGATATCAACAAGCAAAGAAAATAGGTCATAGCATGATAAAGGAAAAACTTCTGACAGACTTTATTTCAAGGACTTAAGAAAATTTGCCAAACAGAGCACAACAGTAAAAATATAACAAAGGCAAAAAACATGTTAACGATACCCAGACATCCCACCTCTCCCGGAAGGTCCGGGAGTCTCCTGCAAATTAATAGTGGCTCCCTGATCCCCGCAAATTATATACAATGCTCCGGAAATTGATTTTTTTTGAGAGCGAGCATGAGAGAGTGCGCAAGAGAGTGAGCGCATGCGCGAGAGAGTGAGCGCAAGAGCGAGAAAGCGAGCGCAAGAGTGGGAAAGCAAGCGCGAGTGAGAGCAACCACAAGCGAGAGAGAGCGTGCGCGCGCGCAATAGAGAGAGAGCAAGAGCAAGAACAAGAGCGAGAGAGTTCCAAAAATAAGTCAGAGTGGCGGAGTTTTCCAAAAAAAGAAAATATAAGACGTACGTCACCCCAGACTACACTAAAGTGTACCCCTGCCTAATAGGAGTCAAAAATAATGACAGTGTTGCTCGCTGCACTGTTTGCAACAGTGATTTTTCTATTGCCCATGGTGGATTAAGACTGTAAAAGACATGTTGAGGTGAGTTTAACAGGTGTCATTCGTTCATTAGCATAACTAATGTTATTTAAACTAGCTGGCCAGCTGCTAAGGAGCTACTCTATTGCAGACATCCCATTTCTCCCGGAAATTCCGGGAGTCTCCCGCAAATTGATGGTGCTACCCCTCTGAAATGAGTTTTTGCAGGGTGGGATGTCTACAATACCTATATTAATGTATTCTTTTGGCATAATATCTTGATCCAAAACTGATCTGAAAAATTTGTAAAGAAAAATAAGTACTGAAATGACAATTTTCGGAAAACATTATGTACATTTGAGTGCGCTAAGATTATCACCACCTGGGACAGAAGGGGGAAGGAGGAATTACAGATATTAAAAGTCTACACGACAGTCAGATGAAACTTCTAAGGATATACTTTCAACAAAGAAAACAGGAATCAGCACTCCATGCAAGCATGTGCAATTCTGTTGAGAAGTATACACCACTAAACTTAAATGAGAACACAACCCAGAAAAATGAATATATTATCACTATTGAAGAAAAAGTTAACCAATGGAAGAGCATGACCCTCCAGGAAAGACATCCCCATGATCTGAGCAGACTAGGTGTTAACATGGAAGCATCGAACACCTGGCTCGGAGTTGGAGACCTCATCCCAGAAACAGTAGGGTTCCAGGTGGCTCACTTAAAAAAATGCATAATAAAAGCCCAACAAATTCAAATTGATAAATGTAGAAAATTCCGAGAAAAAAAACAGAAACAATGCAACACATTGCAGGATCCTGTAGCAGTTTAACACAATCTGAGTACTTACGCAGGCACAATCAAGTGGCAAACATCATTCATCAGAATCTTGGTTTAAAATACAAACTCATAAATGAACTCTCACCTTACTATAAATACAAGTCTGATCAAGTTTTAGAATCAGAATACTGCAGATTATATTATGACTGATCGGTTATTATGGATAGGACAATCCATAATAACCGTCTGGATATAATAATACAGGATAAACAAGCAAGAACAACTTACTTAATAGACAGAGCCATTCCTAACACCCATAAATTACCGAAATCAATAAGTGAAAAACACCAGAAATATGCTGAATTAAAAGAACTTGAAAGACTCTGGAACATGAAAAAGGTATACATTATCCCAATAGTAATATATACAACTTGTATCACCCCAAAGTCACTATGCAATAGCTTTAAACAATTAGCCCTGCATAGTAATATCTTTGTAAATCTCCAGAAAGAGAGGCTGGTAGATGGCACTGAACATTCACTTGACTTCTGTACTCATCTTCCTCAGTGTTGTAATCGGCGAGATTGGCGAAAAATGGAGATGATCATGGTCTTTAACCTTCTAGGCCTCAGGGTGCTCACCCCCTGGAACCTTCTCAGAAACAGCAAAGTGCTAGATCACTTAGTTGATCTTCAAACTCTAGATCACAGGTTCTAACAGTACCAGAAACACATTTAAAATAAAAAGAAGATGTAAAAGAATTGAAAGAAACAGTTTCGTGGATTAACTGAAAGACGTCACCCTAGGTAACATCGTTCGCTGGCGCTATCTTGGCCGGAAATAGAACTTGTTAGGAAATGCAGCAGCAATTATGCACTGGAGGTGGTGGTGAAGGCAGATACCTTAGGGACATTTAAAAGACTCTTACGAGAGGTCCATGAATGAATGAAAAATGAAAGGCCATGTGGAGAGATGGGTCAGATTGATCTTAGAGTAGGTTAAAATGTCTGAACAGCCTTTACTGTGCTGTCCTGTTCTATGTTTTATGTTCAAACCTCTGTGCATCTCTCCATCTCCCATTCTAAAAGATGCTCTCTAAGATCCAATTCTTTGATCAAAAAGTTTTCTTTTGACATATATCCTGAATGACACTGGCTCAGCATCATTTTTTGATTTGGTAAGTTTTCTTGTTATTGCATGGTACAATTCAATACTGCAGGCTGTTGTTTATAAAAGGAATATACTTCACCAAATTCTGCATCTGCAGGTCCCTTCAAAGTCCAACATTGCCCTGACCTTAAAGTCAAAGTCAATTTATTATTGAAGTATGTAAGCTGTATATAACTGAGATTTTAACTCCCACAGACAGCCACAAAAACAAAAAAAAAATGCCAGGGAAAACTGTTCAAAGCTAACATCAAACAGCCAATGCACAAAACAAAACAAATCACGCAGGCTGCAAAAATGATCAAAAACACACACAGAACTTGAAACATTGAACCACAGAGTGCTTGAAACAGTCTAGGAATGTGCAGTTTAGTTCAGTTTAGCACTGTGTTGTTCGTTGACCACAGGCCGCAGAGCCAGTCTGCCCTGATCAAAATTGCACAAAATCGCAATAAAAAAAGGAGGAACCAGAGACCAGAAACACATCATAAAACAAAGTGTATTGATTCAATCTTGCCCAAGGTGCAAGACTCTGGCAGCAGTGAATGAGAGGTGGTGGGTTGGGGGGGGGGAGGAGGAGGAGGGGGTGGAGGACTATTTACACCTCATGTTCTCAGTATTATTTTTATTTGTACAGTATATTTTCTTTTTCACGTTGGTTGTCAGTGTATATGCAATATGCAATGCTTTTATAATGTTATTACATTTTATATATTTATTAATAGAATGTATAATAATATTCATATATATACATGATATAGAATATATAATATAATATAATAATATATATTTATATACCAAGGTAGCATGGTATCGTAGTGTTTCCTCCAGATGCTTTGGTTTCTTCCCATAGTCCAAAGATGTACCAGTTGGTAGGATAATTGGTCATTGTAAATTGTCTCGTGATTAGGCCGTGGTTAAATTGGGGGTTGCTGTACGGTGCGGTTCAAAAGGGGGCCTACTGCACGCTGTATCTCAAAAAACAAATTCTTTAAAATCACATAAATACTATTTATACTAATAATAAAATAATCAATTTTGGGATTGAGTCTGTGTAAAATTTTCTACAAGATTCTATTGTATTTCTTCTTTTCTGTAAATGTCTGCAAGAAAATGAATCTCAAGGTAGATCATGGTGACATATACAAAATCTGATAGTAAATTTACTTTGAACTTTGAACCTTGAATACTTGATTTCAAAGCAAATTGATACTTTTTTTCAATTGGCCTTTCTTTCATTCCAAGAGCCATCAACTTCATAAACTTTACTTTACGGTCTAATCTATAGCTTGGAGAGGGGTGGTGGCTGAGCGCCATGTCAAATTACTGTTTGCTTTGTCAGCCGAGGCTCATAAATATTCATCAATAATATTAGCTGATGCTTCATTCATCTGAAAAGAGCTTTTCATAAAGGAACTGAGCAGTGACTATTTCTGTAATGAGATAAAGCTGGATAATGTCACCCAACAGTGTGGATTTTGATCACAGCTCCAAAGAATCAGATGAAGACTGGATGGGAGAAGTACTAGTTACTTATTAGTGTCCTAATTAAGGTCTGCACCGAGATGGGAGTTATTCATGTCCCATTGACAAATGTTAGCAGTAAGCCTTCACAACATGTCGTATCATAGCTAATCTTGAGCTACAAACTCACTTTGATCCTATGTCCTTGGTTCCTTGATGATCCAAATATTGTGGCATTAAATAAACACAAGATTGAAAGGAGAGGCACTTAGTTAGAGGGGGCGGGATGGCTCTGTTGGTAAAAAATGAAACCAAATCCTTAGAAAGAGGTGACGTAGGATTGGAAGGCATAGAATCCTTGTGGATAGAGCTAAGAAACTGCAAAAGCAAAAAGACCTGATGGGAGTTATATCTGTAGCAAAGATGTGGGTTGCAAATTACAGCAGGAGATAGAAAAGGCATGTTAAAAGAGTAATGTTATGATAATGATTGGGAATTTCAAATGCAGGTAGACTAGGAAAATCAGGTTGTTGCTGGATACCAAGAAGGTGAATTTGCTGATGGATTTTTAGAGCAGCTCAGTGTTGAGCCAACTGGAGCATCAACTACTCTTGAGTGGGAGTTGTACAACGAACCAGAATTGATTAGAGAGCTTAAGGTCAAGGGACCGTGATCGTAATGTGATAGAGTTCACCCTGCAATTTGAGAGGGAGATGTTAAAGTTTCATGCATCAGTATTACAGTGGTGTAAAGGGAATTACAGAAGCATGAGAGAAGAGCTGGCCAACGTTGATTGGAAGGGGATACTAGCAGGGATGACAGCAGAGCAGCAATGGCTGGAGTTTCTGAGGGCAATTTGGAAGGTGCAAGATACATACAATCCAAAGAAGAAGTAGTATTCTAAAGGCAAGATGATGCAACCGTAGCTGACAAGAGAAGTCAGAACCAACATAAGAGCCAAAGAGAGGGCATATAATAGAACAAAAAATAGTGGGAAGTTAGATGATTGGGAAGCTTTTAAAACCAACAGCAGGCAACTAAAAAAGTCATAAAGAGAGAAAAGATGGAATATCAAGGTAAGCTAGCCAATAATATTAAAGAGGATACCAAAAGTTTCTTCAGAAATATAAAGTGTAAAAGAGAGACGAGAGTAGATATTGGACTGCTGGAAAATGATGCTGGAGAGGTAGTAATGGGGGGACAAGGAAATGGCAGATGCACTGAATAAGTATTTTGCATCAGTCTGTGGAAGACACTAGGTGTATACCAGAGGTTCAAGAATGTCAGGGGACAGAAGTTTGTGTCTAGGCATTACTAGGGAGAAGATGCTTGGGAAACTGAAAGGTCTGAAGGCAATTAAATCACCTGGACCAGATGGTCTACACTTCAGGGCTTTGAAAGAGGTGGCTGAAGAGATTGTGGGGGTATTAGTAATGATCTTTCAAGAATCAGTAGATTGTGGCATAGTTTTGGGGTACTGGAAAATTGCAAATGTCACTCCAAGGAGGAAGAGAGGCAGAAGAAAGGAAACTAAAGGCCAGCTAGTCTGACCTCAGTGGTTGGGAGGATGTTGGAGTCGATTGTTAAGGATGTGGTTTTGGGTTACTTGGAGGCACATAATAAAGTAGGCTGAAGTCAGCATGGTTTCCTTAAGGGAAAACCTTGCCTGACAAATATGTTGGGATTCTTTGAAGAAATTACAAGCAGGACAGACAAAGGAGAATTGGTGGATATTGTGTACTTAGATTTTCAGAAGGCCTTTGACAAGGTGCCACACGTGAAGCTGCCTAACAAGTAAAGAGCCCATGGAATTACAGGAAATGTACTAGTATGGATAAAGCAGTGAGAAACAATGGGAAAAACAGCCTGATCTAGGATCAGAGGGCACAGCCTCAGAATAGAGGGGCATCCATTTAGAATGGAGATGAGCAGGAATTTCTTTAGCCAGAGAGTGGTGAATCTGTGGAATTCATTGCCACAGTTGACTGTGGAGGCCAAGTCACTGGGTATATTTAAGGTTGAGATTGACAGATTCTTGATTAGTCAGAGCACGAAAGGTTATAGGGAGAGGGCAGGAGATTGGGACTGAGAGGGAAATTGCAGACATCCCACCCTGCAAAAACTCATTTCAGGGAGGTAGCACCATCTATCTGCGGGAGACTCCCGGAACCTCTGGGAGAAGTGGGATTTCTGCAATAGAGTAGCTCCTTAGCAGCTAGCCAGCTAGTTTAAATGACGTTAGCTATGCTAATGAAAGAATGACACCTGTTAAACTCACCTCAACATGTCTTTTACAGTCTTAACCCACCATGGGCAATAGAAAAGTCACTGTTGCAAACAGTGCAGCGAGCAACACTGTCATTATTTTGACCCCTATTAGGCAGGGGTACACTTTAGTGTAGTCTGGGGTGATGTACATTTTATATTTTCTTTTTTTGGAACACTCTGCCATGGCGCGCTCTCGCTCTCTCTCTCGCTCGCATGCTGTCTTGTACTCTCACTTGCTTGCTCTCGCTCTCTCTTACATGCACTGTCTCTCTCTCTCTCTCTCTCTCTCGTGGTCACTCTTGAGCTCTCTCTTGCTTTCTCTTGCTCACTCTCAAAAAAATTGATTTCCGTGACATTGTATATAATTTGCAGGCATCAGGGAGCCACTATTAATATGCAGGAGACTCCGAGAACTTCCGGGAGAGGTGGGATGTCTGAAATTGATCAGCCATGATGAAATAGTAGAGCAGACTTGATGGGCCAAATGACCTAATCTTATAGATTAATCCTATATCTTACAGTCTTATGTAGATTTTGCAGATGCTGGAAAAAACACAAAATGCTGGAGGTGACATCTATGGGGAGGAATAAAAATTTGAAGTTTCAGGCTGAGAAGCTTTATCATGCCCTGATGAAGGGTCTGGTAGATGTTGACTGACCTGCTGAGTTCCTCCAGCATTTTGTGTGTGGTATTAAATATCCTCACTGAATGTACATCTGTGCCTCTGCGGGGTACAGAATTCTGAATTCAAAAGGCATCCTTCCTGTCCAATATCGCCAAAGGCACTCTACACTCATATTGGAAAGAAGCTCACACGGGTGAGATCTACATGTCATAGCAAATATACTGAAATGTTTATTTGCTCAGATCAGACAATGTTGCTTCAATTGGCTTCATTGGATAATGACTTCTCTATGCTGCATTACTCAGATCATTTGGCTCCAAGCAGATCCCAGCCTAGTTTGGCTTCTTCACATAAAAAGGTAGGAGAACAGGCAGGTGCAATGATCTCTGCCTGTCTTTCTTTAGCATTCAAGTTCATTGTAATTCAACTGTATACGTACACAGTGAATGCAGGTTAATCAGGCCATATTTATTCTTATTTGGGACAAAGACTAATTGAGAAAATAGCCAGGATTCCCTTTGCTTATTTGGGGCACTATGCCAGTTAACTGGGGTGGAGAATGTAAAGGTATTGACAATCATCTTAAAATGAAGATTTGGAGGATGCAGTCGTTGATAGCATTGATTGAAAACAATCCATTATCTGCACCAGCTGTCTGTGCTTATTTCATTCATTTATAGTTGCTCGTCTGGGGGAAGACAACTTCTGGTCCGGCCAAACTGAGAAATCTTGTTTGTGTTTAATGCTGCGTGACAGGTTGCCCAGTTACAAATCCTCACCACAAGATATCAGACAGTACACCACATGCAATTAACTGATTAAGATTTATAAAATTTAATCTGAATATAGGGTTAGTAAAGAAAATAAAAAGGAAAAGGACCCATTTTAAGAGAAAAGTCAAAAGCGCACATTGGAGCTCACAAATACAGCCATTCATCAACCATCAACCTCCGAGTGTCGCCGACCTTTGGACCCTTACTCTTCAGTCCATTCCATCCAGCTTTCTCCACACACGTCTTCCTCCTTCTCTTCTTGCCAACCAAAGACTGCGAAAGTCTCTCTTCCAGACTCACAAGAAACAACATGCTTCTCATTGGATAGGCCCACCCACATTCCAAGCCCTGTTATCTCCAGTCATAACCTAAACATTGCTGCTACAGAGAAACCATTAGCAGTGAAACATTACAGAGGCCATTACACTAGCAGTGAAACATTACAGCGCAATACATAGTCAATCAGAAGAAAATAGCAGCATACACTGGATTCCTCCATCCATAACTATTAAGAACTAATACACAGATACATAGTTACATGGATTAATACTATAGTAGTATTGATTGTATTCTAATTTGTTCTGTATTTCATGTGAATACATAGTTTATTATTCAGTTAAATGGTGGTTTGCTTTTCAACGGTCCAACAGTCAAGAAGGCGGTCTCTGCGAGCGTCGTGGAACGTGTAGAGCAGGTCAAGACAGAAGACATCCTGGTCATCCACTACGCCTAGTCCCATCTCCAGCTGTCTCAACTGTCTTGCCACTGGATCCAGATGGGAATTGGTAAGAGAGCGAGGCTGATGCTGCGCAACTCTCCCTCACTTAAATCCAAATCACGCACTAGTCTCGACACCATCATTATGGTGTCGAGGTCCTCATCAACATCGACGATGGACGAGCACTGAAGTTTGCTTTTTTTTTTAAAAATAACTTTTATAGCTATTTCTATGAAACCATGGCCAACTGGGGGCAGCTACTTAATTGGGCCAAAATGCACTGGTCCTGATGTGCCTCAGTTAACTGGAATCCACAAATGAGACAATGTTCCTCCAGACAAAGGTGAACAACACAGTACATATATCTCACACACAAAACATAATGTAATAATAATAATGTAATAAATGAACAATAAAATATATTCCAGGAAAGGTGCGTTTACAGCAGAAGTTAAAAAGTAAACAGTATAATGCTACTGGTGCTTCATACACAATGAGACCTGGGCAGTGGCCTGGAGTTCAGTAGCCTCATGGCCTGGGGAATAAGTTATTTCCCATCCTAAATGTTGTGGTACCTCCTTCCAGATGGCAGGGTGTAGGGGTGGGGGGGGGGGGGGGTGTCAAAGAAATTATGGGATGGATGACAAGGATATTGATAATGGTTTTTTTTTGAATTGAACTTAATTGAATGAACTTTATTGTCATTAAACATAGGTACAATGAAACTGTTTGGCTTCCTCTCAGGCAATTAAATAAAGCGGTAGATAAAAACAGGACAGTGATAGAAAAACAGTATTAAATAGATAAGTAGCAGAAAATAAGCTGCAGCAGCATCAGAATATCACAGTAATGCACAAAGTGCCGTTAGTGCGAGTATTTGAGTCCTTGAGCATGCTCACAGTTTCAGTCATTCTTCTGTGGGAGTGGTGTGATGGAGGCCACAGCTCTGGGATAGAAGCTGTTCCTCAGTCTACTTGTTCTGGCTTTTAGTGTCCTGAACCTTTTGCTGGCCGGCAGCGGGTCAAACAGGGAGTGGCCGGGGTGTGTGGTGTCTCTGGTTATGCCGATTGCTTTCCTCCTGAGTCCTCCTGAGTCTGCTGGAATAGATGGTGTCCAGTCCTGGGAGCTCCATCCTGACAATTCACTGGGCCTTCACCTGTCACAATGGGGTGCTGGGAATGGACCCAAATGCGAGATACAGACACTAAAGTACAAGGAACAGGACTTGACTAGAGTAGGGACATGACAGGATAGTATATAGACATAGAGCCAGGACTTATACTTAGACAAGCCAGGACTCAACCTCTCCACACCAAGGTGGGACAGGTCCACCTGTTGGGTAACAGCAGAACAAACCAGACTTACCCAACAGAGGCAAAGATAAGATATGCCCCCCCCCCCCCACAGTGCAATGGCAAAACAGCCTGACTTACCCCACAGAGGCAAGGACAAGAAAAGACAAATACTAAAGAACAACAGACAGTTCCATCTCTGCTTTGGGGTAGCTCCAAGTCTCAGTTCAGCCAGCAACCTCAGCTGGCTACAGAAACAGCCGGATCCCTACCTAGCTCAGAGTAGCTGGCAGCCACTCAGCTGACCCGGGAAACTGCCGAATCCATACCACAAAGACAGCTCCAATTACTGACAGCAAGGCTCCATGAGGGGATGGTTCCCCAACACAGCCTAAAGATGGCAATTGGCTGCTCTAGCCTTCCACCAGCAGGATACTCCCAAGGGATCTTGACAAAACAAACCAGCAGCCCACACCCAACCCCAAGGCTACTTATATTCCAAGCCGAAAGATGGGAATCAGGTGCCTATGATTAACTCAACCAAACGAGGGACAGCTGGAAGACCCGGAGTCCTGAGTCCACGGACCGGACCGTGAACCGGAATGCGGACATCACGGACCGGACCATGACATCACCACGCGATGCAAGTCTTGTTGAGGGCCCCGTATACACAGTTCTCCTGCTAAATATCTCAGATACATAGAAGAGAGATCTCAATGATCCCCTCGGCAGCCCTGGCAATACTACGTTGGGTCTTGCGGTCAGATGCCTTGCAGTTCCCATACCACACAGTGATGCAGCTAGTCAGGACATTTTTGATGGTTCTCCTGAAAAAAAAGGTTATATTGGAGGTGGGGTGCGGTGGGGGGGAAAGTAGAGCCTTGCTTTCCTCAATATCCTGAGGAAGTGGAGATGCTGCTGTGCTTTCTTTGCTAATGCGGTGGTGTTGAAGGACCAGGTGAGATTGGCCAATATGTGCTCTTGCAGAAACGTGGTGGTGCTAACTCTCTCCACAGAGGAGCTGCTTACGTGTAGTGAGGAGTGGTCAGCCTGCACCTTCCTAAAGCCCATGATTGTTTCTTCAGTCCTGTCCACACTGAGAATCGAGTCAAGTGCCCGCTCCATCTCGTCTCCGTGTGTCGTCTCTTCGTTGTTGCTGAGGATGCCAACCACTGTTGAGTCATCAGTGAACTTCATGATTTGGGTTGAGTGTTCATCTTCTCTTTGACAGCTACTAGAACATGCCTTGGAGGAGATACCACCAGCTATCCATTCTGAGTCAGCAGCAGATGATGTCTCCCCCCACCTCCCCACCATCATGTCACAATTTTATCTTGCAGATGCTGCTTTCCGAGAGTAGAGCTTGCATCCTTGAGAGCCTTCACACTCATTTGCACCCATCTGAAGTGCGAGCAATTCTGTTTGTTGGGCTGCATGCTACCAAGGATTGGCACACCGTTCTCTTCACGCACAATTAACTTCCCTCTGTAGTTTATATTTTTAATTTTGGCTTGTACCTGCCCAGTGTCACTACAGGTACATCGAACACAGAGCAGCACGGCACAGGGACAGGCCCTTTGAACCACCATGTTGTCCTGAATCAGCTAAAAAGTGAATCAAACCCCCTCCTACCTGCACAATGTCCATATTCCTCCATCTTTCTCATATTCATGTGCTTATCCAAACATCTCTTAAAAGCCTCTAATGTATTTGCCTCTATCACCATACCAGGCAGTGTATTCCAGGCATCCACCTCTCTCTGAGTAAAAAACTTACCCCTCACATCCCCTTTGAACCTACCCCGTCATCTTCAATGCACGCCCTCTAGTATTAGACATTTCTATCTTGGGAAACAGATACTGCCCGTCTACTCTATCTACGTGTCTCATAATCTTATAAACCTCTATCAGATCTCCCCTCAGCCTCCACCGCACCAAAGAACACCAACCTAAATTTGTCCAGCCTCTTGAGCCCTCTAAACCAGGCAGTATCCTGGTAGACCTCTTCTACACCCTCTCCGAAGCCCCAACATCCTTCCTAATATTGTGTGACCAGAAGTCCAAGATGTGGCCTAACCAGAGTTTTATAAAGTTGCAACATAACCTCTTGACTTTTGAACTCAATCCCTTGATTAATAAAAGCAAGCATTCCATAAGCCTTCTTAACGTGGTCGTGCATTGTTGGTACTTACTTAGTCCCTACAGAGTTCGAAGTATCAAAGTGCATAAAAAACATCAAAGTACACATTGCAATATACTACCTTAAGATTCATTTTCATGCAGACATTCACAGTAAAGCAAAGAAATGCAATGGAATCAATGAAAATCTATGCACTTTCAATGACAACCAAAGTGCAAAAGAAGACAAACTGGGTAAATAAATATATAAATAATTAACACTGAGAACTTGAGATGTAGATTTCTTGAAAGTGACTCCCAAAGGCTATGGAATCAGCTCAGTGTTGAGGTGAGAGAAGTATCTATGCTGGTTTAAGGAGCCTGATGTTTGAAGGGTATTGACTGTTCCTGAACCTTGCAGTGTGGGACCTAAGGTTCCTGTCGCGCCTGCCTGTTGGCAGCAGCGGGAAGACCAGTGGGGTCTTCCTATGTCTTCCCTTGACATCTTCTGAGGAATGGCGTTGCACGCGGCACACTGGAACTCTCTCCTGCCAGAGCTGCTCTAGATGTCAGGCTCCCTGCTCTGTTCACTCCTTTCATTTCCTCTCTGCCTGAGATCAACGTCATAGCTTTGAACTTGTTATGCTCTCACTCGGGCGGTAATGTGAACCGTCCTTGCCTCTTTACCACTGCTCTCATCCTTGCCACTCGTACCCCTCCCGCGGCGTTCTACATTTAAAGTGGCACTGTAGCGTAGCGGTTAGCGCAACACTATTACAGTGCTGGCGACCCGATACAGTTCTGCCGCTGTCTATAAGGACTTGGCTCATTCTCCACATGTCTATGCAGATTTCCTCCAGGTGCTCTGGTTTCCTCCAACATTCTAAAGACATACGGTTGCGTAGGTTAATTGGTCACCTGGGTACAATCGGGAAGTGCGTGCTCATTGGACCAGAAATACCACGGTAACAGGTATTTCCATGGTAACTTCTAAATCAAAATAATAAAGTTTTATCACCCCCTTCTCACCAGTTGAGCATTTTGTCTCTGCGATTCGCCGATTGCCTCAGGGTTTGCATCCTGTATGCTCTCGGTGTATTTTCTTCTGTGATTCAAGTTTTTGATGCACTTGCTTTCCTTTCTCGTGGAAGGAGAAGTGATGAATTCTTTCCCTCAGTTGAGAGTCTGCATGGATTCGCTCAGCATGGACACTGTGCCACATTGCAATGTGGCTCTATTAGCAATGGAGCCTGAAGGAGCGCCTGCGAATTGTGCTAAATTGGAGCGTGATTGGATGTTTGTTTTCCTCATAATACTGAGGGATAGACAGTTTTCTGGGGTAATATTGCGTACAAATGCAGATTGGACCAGAACACGGCGAAACTATTGTGCTTCAGCTGATTAATATTTCAATTTCTGCTTACTAAAATATACATTGCTCCCTGGTACTCGTTCATTCCGACTGAAGCAGAGTTTCTTGGGAAAAGTCAAGTGTGTGCATTGTGAAGATTAAATGCTTGAGGTGGTCATTTTAAAAAATACATTAGCTAGAATTGTGCGTTCAAATGTAGATTGGACCGGAACACGGCGAAACTATTGTGCTTCAGCTGATTAATATTTCAATTTCTGCTTACTAAAATATACATTGCTCCCTGGTACTCGTTCATTCCGACTGAAGCAGAGTTTCTTGGGAAAAGTCAAGGTGTGAGCATTGTGAAGATTAAATGCTTGAGGTGGTCATTTAAAAAAATACATTAGCTAGAATTGTGCGTTCAAATGTAGAACAGGGAACAGAATACAAAATCGCAGCTGGTGAATGGGACTAGCTGGGATGGGGCATTTTTGCCGGCATGGACTAGATGGGCCGAAGGGCCTGATTCTGCACTGTATTACTCTAAGGCTCAAGCTACTTATTCAGGAAGATTCACACTTGCACTCCCCTGTACAAGTCTCTTATTTATTTTTTTTATTTGTGCGGAATAAAATGTTAAATGTTAGTGTTAAATGGACTGAGTGTGGAGGAACAAAGGGATCTGGGAGTTCAGATGCATAATTCCCTCAGAGTGGCGTCACAGGTAGACAGGGTTGTAAAGAAGGCTTTTGGCATCCTGGAATTCATAAATCAAAATATTGAGTATAGGAGTTGGGATGTTATAGTGAGGTTGTATAAGACATTGGTGAATCCAAATTTGGAATATTGTGTGCAGCTCTGGTCACCTAACTATAGGAAGGATATCAGTAAGATTGAAAGAGTGCAGAGAAGATTTACTGGGATGTTACCAGGTCTTCAGGAGTTGAGTTACAGGGAAAGATTGAACAGGTTAGGACTTTATTCTTTGGAGCGTAGAAGAATGAGGGGGGAGAGATAAATATGAGAGGACACGGCTTTAGGGTGAAAGGGGAAAGGTTCAGGGGGAACATTGGGGGAACGAGCTGCCATCTGACGTAAATGTGGGCTCACTCTTAAGTTTTAAGAATAAATTGGATAGATACATGGATAGGAAAGGTCTGGACGGTTATGGACTGGATGCAGGTCAATGGGACTAGCGGAATAAAGTTTCAGCACAGACTAGAAGGGACGAATGGCCTGTTTTCTGTGGTGTAGTGTTCTATGGTTCTATGGTTCTATGGAATAGCCCTTTCTGGCACTTTAGCCACACTGCCCAGCAACCCCCTATTTAACCCTAGCCCAATCACAGGAGATATACAATGACCAATTAACCTACCAACCGGTACGTCTTTGGACTGTGGGCGGAAACACATGCGGTTATGGGGAGAATGTGCAAACGCCTTACAGGCAGCAGCGGGAATTGAACCTGGATTGCTGGTACCGTAAAGCGTCGTGCTAACCACTATGCTACCTCACAAATAATCTTCAGGTACAAGAATGCTTCTCAGTAGCAAAAGAGTAACTCACCCATGCATCAGCAATACTTCAGGATCAATGTCCAGTGAGACAGAAAGAGTCTAAAATTATTGGGAGCCATTGAATCCAATATTTTTGTAATCTGGAACTATAGTCTATGAAGTGCCCAATTACAAGTTTTCACAATGCCTTTAAAAGAAGATGCACTTTTTTCTGAAAAACTGGTAAGGTTTATGAGAAAAACATGTAATGCTGAGACTTTATAGGGCACTAGTCAGATTGGATTTGGAGTATTGTGAGTAGTTTTTGGCCCCATACTTTAGAAAGGATTGGAGAGGTTCAGAGGAGGTTTACGAGAATAATCTTGGGAATGAAAGGGTTAATGTACAGTACTGTGTGAAAGCCTTAGACAAATATTTATATATATCTAGAATGCCTAAATCTTTTGCACAGTACTGTATTTGTCAACGTGGAGCGGAGAACGAGTTTGTAAATCTGCCGGGAGCGAAAGATGTCGGGAATGGTGAGGGTGGAGCCCCGCGGGCGGGGTGTGGGACAGTTGGCAGAAAAGGAGTGCCAGAGTCAGGGACAGGGGGGTGGTGCAGGTGCAAACACACCCAGCTCTGAGACACCAGGCAAAGTCATTTGATTGCAAGCAATTGGTTTATTGATCGTTACAGAATGTCTCTCTGGTGCTTCCCGCTCCCTCCCCTCTCCCTTCCCCTTTTCCCAACCAAGATTCCCCTCTCCTTGCCCCCTTCCCCCCCTCAGTCCACGATAGAGACCCATATCAGAATCAGATTTATCATCACTCACGTTTGTCATGAATTTTGCTTTTTTTTGTGGCAACAGTACAGTGCGATACATAAAATTACTACAGTACTGAGCAAAAGTCTTTTCCTCCTCCAAGGTAGACTGTCCGGCAAGGCTAACGCAAGGCCATCTACCCGGGTTTGGATTTGGAGTTGTCCTTCTCCTAGGCAAGACTGATGACTTATACTGCTGGGCACTTGGACGCTCCATGACATCGCAAGCTCAGTAAGAACAGGGGCGCCACGTGAAGGCGTTGCTATGGGCACAGTAGTGTAGGAGAGGCCATATACGAGTGATCTCCTGCAAGGCAAGGCAAGCAGTTGTCCTGTGACAATCACTACACCCGGAAAGGAGAGGCTATGGGAAACGCTTTCTCCTTAAATGAGCAGGGTGTCCAGTCCAGGACTCACGCGTTCTCCAAACTACAGTAAGTATATATGTATGTTAAATAGCTAAATTAAATACGTTGTGCAGAAACAGAAATAAAAAGGGTGAGGCAGTAATTTTGATTCAATGTTCATTTAGAATTTGGATGGGAGAGGGGAAGAAGCTATTCCTGAATCATTCAATGTGTGATTTTAGGCTTCTGTACCTCCTTCCTGTGGGGCACGTGGCCAAGTGGTTAAGGCATTGGACTAGCGACCTGAAGGTCATGAGTTCGAGCCTCAGCCGAGGCAGCGTGTGTGTCCTTGAGCAAGGCACGTAACCACACATTGCTCTGCGACGACACCGGTGCCAAGCTGTATGGGTCCTAATGCCCTTCCTTTGGACAATATCAGTGTCATGGAGAGGGGAGACTTGCAGCATGGGCAACTGCCGGTCTTCCATACAACCTTGCCCAGGCCTGCGCCCTGGAGAGTGAAGACTTTCCAGGCGCAGATCCATGGTCTCGCAAGACCTCCTTCCTGATGGTAACGATGAGAAGAGGGCATATCCTGGGTGATGGGGGCCCTTAATGATGGACGCCACCTTTCTGAGGCATCGCTTCTTGGATACTATGGAGGCCATGATGGAGCTGACTAATTTTACAACTCTCTGTAGCTTATTTTGATCCTGTGCAGTAACTCCCTCATCCCTGCCATAGCAGACAGTGATGCAGCCAGTCAGAACACTTTCCACAGTACAGTTGTAGAAGTTTTCCAGTGTTTTAAGTGACAAACCAAATCTCCTCAAATTCCTAATGAAGTATAGCCACTGTCTTGTTTTCTTTATAGCTGCATGGATATGTTGGGACTAGGTTAGATCCCCAGAGATATTGACACCCAGGAACTTGAAAATGCTCCCTCTCTCCACTTCTGAACCCTCTATGAAGATTGGTTTGTGTTCTTTCGTCTTACCACAATCAGCATTTTGGTCTTACTGATGCTCAGTGCAAGATTGCTGCGACACCACTCAACGAGCTGGTTTATCTTGCTCCTGTACGCCCTCTCGTTACTATCTGAGATGTTTCCCCTAGTGAGGGCATCCAGAACGAGAGGACATCATGATCACTCATTTAAGATTCAAATTCAGATTCAGATTTATTGATCACACGTATGTTGAAGCATACAGTGAAATGCATAGTTCACATTAACAACCAGCAAACCTAACAATGCGCTGGAGGCAGCCCGCAAGTTTTGCCGCATGCTTTGGCAACAACATAGCATGCCCACAATTTCCAGCAGTACAGCCTAGTCCAGGGGTTCGCAACCTGTGGCCCATGGTCCTCTTGGTTAACAGGAGGGGTCCTTAGCATAAAAAAAGGTTTGGGAACCCCTGACCTAGACCGGCTCGCCTCATGTCAATAATTCTCAAGTTCTCTTTGCTCATGTGTGCTAGCTGTGAGGACCAGATTATTACTGTCAATGCTAAACAACTGATTGTTCCAGAAGCATTCATTTTTTTCACCCATCTGACTTGGGCACCAGCTCTGGCTCTTATAAAAACCCACCTTTTAGAGAGTCATCTGAAGCCTTGAACTTCTATTACATGTGTTGAACACTATTTGTTTTATATTTTACTGAGAGATACAGCACAGTAACCGTCCCTTCTGGTCCAACGAACCCAATTACACCCACTTGGAGTATAGTGCTCAGCTCCAGTCGCCTCATTATAGGAAGCATTAGAGGGAGCATTTATTATGTACAGTATTTATTTGTTTATTTATCTATCTATTTATCTATTAATTTTACTTATTTATTTATCTCTCTATCTATTTATCAATCTATCTATTCATTTATCCAGCAACACACATAAAAGTTGCTGGTGAACGCAGCAGGACAGGCAGCATTTCTAGGAAGAGGTACAGTCGACGTTTCGGGCCGAGACCCTTCGTCAGGACTAACTGAAAGAAGAGCTAGTAAGAGATTTGAGAGGGGGAGGGGGAGCTCTTGGCTCCATCCTGCTTCCTCCCCCTCCTGTCTTCTCCTATCATTTGGGATCTCCCCCTCCCCCTCCCACTTTCAAATCTCTTACTAGCTCTTCTTTCAGTTAGTCCTGACGAAGGGTCTCGGCCCGAAACGTCGACTGCACCTCTTCCTAGAGATGCTGCCTGGCCTGCTGTGTTCACCAGCAACTTTTATGTGTGTTGCTTGAAATTCCAGCATCTGCAGATTTCCTCGTGTTTGTGTATTTATTTATTAATTTTATTTATTTATTTATCTATCTGTCTATCTATCTATCTATTCATTTTATTTATTTACTTATTCACTTACTTACTTACTGCAAATAGGCCCTTCTGGCCCTATGGCTCTTGACGTGAGTTGGCAACAGCACGTGACGAACGTTGAGCTCTATAACGACCTACTGATGCTCACCACTAAGATCGAGGTGAGAAGACTGCAACCAGCGGGGCACTGTCTATGCCACCCCGAGCTACCTGCCAGCCTAGTCATCATATGGGAGCCCAAGCACGGGAGGATGAACCCTGGGCGCCCTCCCAAGACTTATGGTCAACACGCTCCTAGAAGACAGTGGCGCGGCTAATGTAGGTGAACTGAACACACTGATGAGGGAGAGGGAGAGCCCAACGCTGGCCCCCTAGGCCTGAGTCGACGTAGTAGTAGTAGTGGTGGCCCTTTGCAATCCCAGCAATCCCATATTCAACCTTGGTCTAATCATTGGACAACTTCCAATGACCAATTAATCCACTCACTAGTAAGTCTTTTGATTGTGGGAGGAAACCAGAGAACCCAGAGAAAGCCCGGGCGGTCGCAGGGAGAACGTGCAAACTCCTCACAGACAGTGGTGGGAATGGAACGCGGGTCGCTGGCACTGTGCTAATCTCTACGCTCCAGTGCCACCCCTGGGCGCTGCCTGGATTAGAGAGCATGTCTTATGAAGAAAGGTTGAGTGAGCTAGGGCTTTTCTCTTTGGAGGGAAGGAGGATGAGAGTTCTCTTGATTGAGGTGTATAACATTATAAGGGGTATAGATAGAATATCTGGAAAGAAACCATTCATGAGGTAAATTATGTGCCCATTATTAAATATCCTTGAACTGAAGGACTTGCTGGGCCATTTCAGAAGGCAGGTGTGGGCACGTGGTCAAGTGGTTAAGGAATTCGACTAGCGATCTGAAGGTCGTGAGATCGAGCCCCAGCCGAGACAGCGTGTTGTGTCCTTGAGCAAGGCACTTAGTCACACATTGCTCTGCGACGACACTGGTGCCAAGATGTATGGGTCCTAATGCCCTTCCCTTGGACAACACTGGTGTCGTAGAGAGGGGAGACTTGCAGCATGGGCAAGTGTTGGTCTTCCATACAACCTTGCCCAGGCCTGCGCCCTGGAGAGTGAAGACTTTCCAGGCGCAGATCCATGGTCTCGCAAGACTAACAGATGCCTAAAAAAATGAAAGATAGAATGGTCAGCCAGTGCCTTTGTCCCAGGATGGAAAATGGCTAATACAAGAAGGAATTACTTTTAGATGATTGGAGGAAAGGATGGAGGAGATGTTGGTAGTGGTAGTCCGCCCTATCCAACAATGACAGGAAACCTGTGTAGGAGAGTCTTTAAAGTGGAAAAGCTGTTGCACTGGGACAATTACACTCTCTCGACCTCAGAAGTTTAGGTCCAGTGGTCACAAACTGGGGCCTTCGTTGGTTGTAAAGGATGACCATGGCATCTTCTGTGCCTTGCCAAGCCCTCGCTCTCCATGGAACTTAGCAGAACCGCCCTCCTGGCCGTTGGATCTCATCGTAGTCCACAGGAGCTGCCTTCTGGCGGGTGGCCGCTGTTGCGTGCAAACCACTGCTCGGAGCCACAGGTGAGAGTTGAGAGTCCGGTTGGGACCAAAGCTGCCTCAGAATGGACCTTCACCAGGGGTGCTACCTCTCTTAGAGGCTCTACTCTTGCATAGACAAGATGAAAGGAAAATGGAGGACTTTGTGGGAGGGAAGAGCGAGATTGCTCTTGGAGAAGGTCAGAAGATTTATGATCCAACGGATCGATCCAGCTGTTGAATGTTTCCATTTGTTCAGCGTTTCAGAGGTGAAAAATCAGACCCAACCATTGCCACAGGAGAATTTAACCAATTATTGAAATAAATCTGAAACCGATAAAGATAGGTCAATCATGCTGGTTATTAAACTACCAGATTGTTGTGAGTTGTTTCCAGGGTTACTGGTATTATTTATGAAATAAACAGACTGCCTAGAGTATACAGTTTTTAGCTTGGCTGATTAACTGCCTTTTGAAATGGCCCAGCAAGTCCTTCATTTCAAGGATATTTAATAATGGGCACATTATTTACCCCATGAATGGTTTCCTTCCAGATAGCTCACTGTTTACATTTACTCAATTAGGTCCAATTTCCTCTGTGGACTTGGGAAGCTTTGATAAACTGCAATACCGCTTTTTTTTTAAACACAAGGGATTTTGCAGATGCAGGAAATTCAGAGCCAGAAACACACACACACAATGCTGGAGGAACTCAGCAGGTCAGGCAGGACACAGGGAAAAAGAGTAAACGGTCGACATTTTAGGCCGAGACCCTTCTTCAGGACAGGAAAAGAAGGGGGAGGATGCCAGAATAAAAAGGAGGGGGAAGGGGAAGAGGGAGAGCTAGAAGGTGTTAGGTGAAGCCAGGAGGATGGGAAAGGTAAAGAGCAGGAGAGGAAGGAATTTGATAGGAGTGGAGTGTGGGCCACTGGAGAAAGGGAAAAAGCAGGCGATCCAGAGGGGGGGGTGAGAAGAAGAGGTTAGAGGCCAGAGTAGGGAATAGAAGAAGAGGGAAGGGGGGGGGGGAATTACCAGAAGGAGAAATTGATGTTCATGCCATCAGGTTGGAGGCTACCTAGACAGAACGTTGTTCCCGATGTTGGGGAAGTCCAGAATGAGGGGTCACAGTTTAAGGATAAAAGGGGAGCCTTTTAGGACCGAGATGAGGAAAAACTTCTTCACACAGAGAGTGGTGAATCTGTGGAGTTCTGTACCACAGGAAACAGTTGAGGCCAGTTCATTGGCTATATTTAAGAGGGAGTTAGATATGGCCCTTGTGGCTAAAGGGATCGGGGGTATGGAGAGAAGGCAGGTACAGGGTTCTGAGTTGGATGATCAGCCATGATCATACTGAATGGCGGTGCAGGCTCGAAGGGCCGAATGGCCTACTCCTGCACCTAATTTCTATGTTTCTATGTTTCTAGAACATGAAGTGTTGCTCCTCCACCCTGAGAGAGGCCTCATTGTGGCAAAAGAGGAGGCCATGGACTAACACGTCGGGACGGGAATGGGGATAGCAATTAAAAGGGTTGGCCACTGGGAAATTCAGTTATTTGGTGGATGGAGCGGAGGTGCACGACAAAGCGTTCCCCTAATTTCCGACGGGTCTCACCGATGAAGAGGGGGGCGCAACTGGAGCACTGGACACAATAGACAGCTCCAGGAGATTGGCCGGTGAGGTGCTGCCTCACCTAGAAGAGCTGTTTGGGGCCCTGAATGGAGGTAAGGTGGGAGGTGAACGGGCAGTTGTAGCATTCCTGTCACTTGCAAGGATATGTGCCAGGAAGGAGAACAGTGAGGAGAAATGGCTGGTTAAGGGAATCACAGAGGGAGTGATCCCTGTGGAGGTGAAGAGTGGGGGAGAGGTAAAGATGTGTCTGGTGGCAGGATCCCCTTGAAGATGGTGGCAGTTGTGGAGAATGATGTGTTGGATGCAGAGACTCATGGGGTGGTAGGTGAGGACAAGAGGAACTCTACCCCTGTTAAGGCAGTGGGAAAGATAGGGTGAGAGCGCATGTCTGGGAGATGGAGGAGATGGGGATGAGGGCAGCATCGATGGTGGAGGAAGGGTAACCCCATCCTTTGAAGAAGGAGGACACCGCTGATCTCCTTGAAAGGATAGCCTCATTCTGGGAGAGAAGAAGGAACTGAGGAAAGAGATTAGCATTTTTCCTTGGAGTTGATGCAGCAGAGACAGGGGAACTGAGGAGAGGGAGTAGGATTTCTCCTGGGAATAGATGTGGTGGAGACGAAGGAACTGAGAAAATGGAACAGCATTTTCCCTGGTACCTTTTTTTTTTGGTAGCTTTTACACTTCATTCTGCATTGTAAATGCTTTACCTCATTTTAGCTCAATGCACGGTGCATTGAACTGATCTGCATGAACAGTGTGCAAAGCAATAGACACTCATTCATTCCTTATGTGCCATGTCGTATGACCTACTTCTTTCCAGGAGCACGAATGACCTTGGCAACATTTTTTACAGGGGTGACTTGCCATTGCCTTCTTCTGGGGGCAGTGTCTTTACAAGATGGGTGACCACCAACCCCCCCAGCCATTCTCAATACTCTTCAGAGATTGTCTGGCCTGGCATCAGTGGTCGCATTACCAGGACTCGTGATGTGCACCAGCTGCTCATACAACCATCCGCCATCTTCTCCCATGGCTTCATGTAACCCTGATCAGGGTGGGAAGGGGGGCTAATCAGGTGCTGCACCTTGCCCAAGGGTGACCTGCGGGCTAGCAGAGGGAAGGAGCACCTTACACCTCCTTTGGTAGAGGCGTGCCTACACTCCACCACCCAACAATAACATTACCAACACCAAATATGAAATAGTCTGCAGAAAGCACTTTATTATCCAATAACAGTTCATTGCTTCGACCCTCAGATTCCTATTTTTGGTCAAGTTCCCTGTGGCAATCAAGCTATTGTTCCCTACAGAATCCCATTAAAACACTAGGCTATTTATTACCCATTTGTCGGCGGAACAACTTGAGATAATGCGAAACTGATTGATAATAAATTTAGTTCACCAACTAAGATGACAATTCCTTTAAGTACAGGAAACAGACTACAGAGTTTCTTTTATTAGAACCCAGCATCTCCTTTTGTGCAAAGAACGAGCAAGGCTGGCCTTCAAAAGTGAAACTTTCAGAGTACAGGGCTTGTATGTTCCTGTCAGAATAACTGGCAAGGATAATGGGTTTAGGGAACATTGGTCCTCAGGAGATATTGAGGCCTTGGTTGAGAAGAAGAAGACGCTTCTTCCTGCATAACAGGAAGAAGCAAATGAGGTACTTGAGGAGTATAAGAAATGCAATAGACCGCTTGCGAAGGAAATCAGGAGGGCATGATGTTGTTCCAGCAGACAAGGTGAAGGAAAACCCTAAGAGCTTTTGATGGTCTGGGTCCATAAGGCCATAAGACATAGAAGCAGGATTAGGCCATTCAGCCCATCGAGTCTGCTTCAACATTCCATCATAGCTGATCCTGGATCCCGCTCAACCCCATACACCTACCTTCACGCCATAACATTTGATGCCCTGACCAATCGGGAAACTACCAATTTTTGCTTTAAATACACCCACGGTCTTGGCCTCCACAGATGTCTGTGGCAGAGCATCGCACAGATTCACTACTCTCTGGCTACAAATATTCCTCTGAAGGGTCGCCCCTCAATTTTGAGGCCGTGCCCTCTAGTTCTGGACACCCCTACTATGGGAAACATCCTCTCCACATCCACCTTATCTAGTCCTTTCAACATTCAGTAGGTTTCAGTGAGATCCCCCCGCATTCTTCTAAATTCCAGTGAGTACAGGCCCAAAGCTGCCAAACTCTCCTCATATGCTAAACACTTAATTCCCGGAATCATCCTCGTGAACCTCCTCTGGACTCTCTCCAATGACAACGCATCCTTTCTGAGATAATACTCCAAGAGTGGCCTGACTAGTGTCTTATAAAGCCTCAGCATTATCCATGGTCAACCATGGCTAATGTGTCTTAGCTGTCTAGCTATATTTATTTTGTGTGGATGTGTTTTACTAATGTCCTGCATGTGCATGCTATCTTGTATGTGTAAGTACTAGGCCTCAAGCCGCAGTTTCTCCTGTTTTCAGCCACTAGGAGAGAGGTGTCGGAGCTGGTGTGCTCGACTGGGGGCAGCGTGGCACGACGTCCAGGCTGGAGTTGGTGCTGCCCCCTCAGTTTTCATTCGGCAGATTACAAGCTCTACTATGGTCAGCTACAGATTTCTGCAGTGTTGGGTGGCTCGAGTTCGGTCTCTTTCATAGCATGGCTGTATCTTTCTATCTTGTATGTGCTATGTGTGTTTTGTGCTGTGTGTGACTGTTGGTATTGTGTTTTGTACCTTGACCCTGGAGTAACACTGTCTCATTTGGATAGATTCATGACTAGTCATGCATGGTTGATGACAATTAAACTTGAATTGAATGGAAGATACGCAAGCCAGGGCAGTACAGTATGGAGACCAAGCTGTTGGACACATAGCAAGCTCCACTTCTCCACGCATCCGATGAATCCAAAGGACTAGCAGAGACTGATGTTGTTTGGTACCTCAGATAAACTCTCTGTGTCCATCGAGGGAGAGAGATCGCTCCTGCAACGAGAATGGAGGCCAGCAACTCGCTCTTCCGATGTTACAATCTTCTGCGCCAATTATGAATGGGTAATTAAACATTGACTCAGCCCACAAAGCCCACAGCCTTTGAATTAATAATGTATTATGTCGTCCTCATCTCTGAGGATTGGATATTGCATTTTTTTTCTGCTCTGGGGTCTCCTTAGAGTGCTTGCAGTCTCACACAGGCGAGTTTTAATCACTCACTTCAGTTCTTCACATCTCTAGTTGTTTTCAAAGACTTATCAAAGCCTGAATGAGTGAGATATGAAAAGTCAAGGTCTGTTTTCCTTATTTCCTGGAATAATCTTTGTAGTGGATTTCACTGGTAGTAAATAATTTGTTTCAATTTGAATAGAGTAGGAAAGCAGGGATCGGACTCGATGTGAGGATTACAATATAAAAAGCAAGGATGTAATGTTGAAACTTTATAAAGTATCGCAGAGGCCTCCCTTGGAGTATTGTGAGCAGGTTTGGGCCCCTTATCTTAGAAAGGATGTGCTGAAACTGGAGAGGGTTCAAAGCAGAGTTCACAAAAATGACTCTGGATTGAATGGCTTGTCATATGAAGAGTGTCTGATGGTTCTGGGCCTGTATTCACTAGAATTCAGAAGAATGAGGGGTGATCAAATGGTGAAAGGCCTTGATAGAGTGGATATGGAGAGGATGTTTCCTATGGAGGGAGAGTCAAAGACCAGAGATAGAAGGGCACTCTTTTTGAGCAGAGATGAGGAAGAATTTCTTCAGCCAGAGGGAGGTGAATCTGTGGAATTCTTTGGCACAGGCGGCTGTGGAGGCCAAGTCATTGGGTGTACTAAAGGCAGAGGTTGATAGATTCTTGATTGGTCAGGGCATGAATGGATATGGAGAGACGGCAGGAGATTGGGGCTGAGAGGAAAATTGGATCAGCGATGGGCCAAATGGCCTAATTCTGCTCCTGTATCTTATGGTCTTATGGTCTAATAGTCATTGTTGATTAACTGGATTCTGAAAACTTGCACTTGTTCCTCAAGCTTATTTTATCTACTTGTGCACGGGAGAACAGCCTTGCTCCTGTTATCTAACTGTTCTGAAGTTTTTATACAAAATTGACTAGTTGGGTACAGATATTAATCATTGGATAGCCTTGCTGGATGCTCAAATTCCTTATTTACATAATCAATCACCGATCACGCTGCAATAAAACAGATAAAACAATAGACTTCACATGTTAAAGGCCAATAATACTTCAGAATTAGTAAACTAATTGACTAATAATACTGGGCAAAATATTTTTTCAATGTGTTGCTTCACCAGAAATTGTCTTTGTTTTTGCTTGAACCTGATCACAAAAATGATTTCAGACTACTTGTATCATGTAGGAATTTGGAGAAACAAGAAATTCACTTTTATTGAATATAATGTGTTTAATTGTGTGATGATGCTGACACTTTTCAATAGTTGAACTAAGCTAAAAATATTTTGTTGATGATTTTCATTTGTACTCGGTGTCTGACGCTTCTCGCTTACGTGTCCAACAATAATCAGCCAGCATTGATGGAATCCAGTTGCCCTGATACCATTTCTCCAGGACTGCAAAGTTCTGGTGAAACCCTTCCTCGTGCTCGTCACTGACAGCGCCAACATTTACACGGAAGAAGTCTAAATGGGAACACAGAAAATGAATCTTTCATGAACATGTTGCTCTTCATGGTTTTATACGCTTGAAGCATGTTGTCAACCAGCTGCTCCTAGTTCAGTGCTCTGTAGTTGCCAAGAAAGTTTTCAACAATATCCTTGAATGCCTTCCATGCAATTTTCTCCAGTCCCACGAGAATTGCCTGTCATTGATGACCTGTTTGATTTGTGGACCATCAAAAATGCCCTTCTTAATCTTGACATCAGTTATTCTGATGAATTATGAATTGAAATAACAAAGATAGGTGGTTTATTGGAAGCAAACTCTTTGTTGTCTGATGTAATATGTGTCTATTGACTAGTAACTTTACTAACTCTTAGAATCCTTAGAAACCTCCGTTTGTATTTTATCTTGTCATGGTTACTCTAGCCCCATGCTATGTAGAGACAAGCTATGCTCTTCAAAGACCTCTCTTGCCTGGATTGGCTGCATACTATCTGTAAACAAACCTTGCTTGGACGTTTACTTAACCCTTGCCTTGCTGAAACTTCACTGTACCACGCATTTTACATCAGCAGAAAGTCAAAATTTAGCTCCCATGTAACCTAACATGTCTTTATGTCTGAATCAGAATCAGGTTTAATATCACCACATATGTCATGAAATTTCTTAACTTTGTGGCAGCAATATAATGCAATACATGATTATAGAGAGAAAAAGGTTGTGATATATTTGGCTATTTTGACACTGATCAAAGTAAAAACAGATCTCTACAAAGTGATCTAAATTAATAATAAATATAAAACACAAAATAAAAGGTTGCATTTAATATCAGAGAATGTCGACAGTAATGTCGACAGAATGTCAACAGAAATCTGCAAAACAGAGGCAAAACCCTTCAGAAATGAATGACAGAAAAACGTTCTCAATGGTGGGCAATTGGGTGCCGATAATCCACTGGAGTGCTTTAAGGTCCGATATGGGATAATTGCTATACCAAAAGCAACTTTTCATCACAGCAATTCGACACCACAGACAATAGGCGTGGGAGCAGGTCATTCCATCCTTGAAGTCTGCTCCACCTACCCCATTCGTCAAGGTAATGGCTGACCTTTGACCTCGCAACTACCTTCTTACACTGTCATCATCTCCTTCGATTCATGTCAATGTCACAGGTGCAATGAAAAATTACCTGCAGCAGCATCAGAAGCGTATCACATCAGATACACGTGCAGCTTTCCAAAAAATGCAATTTTTCAAAGCCAACATCAAGGTTATTGTCATCCTAACTGGCTGCATCACCGTCTGGTATTTTGGGGTGGGGGCTACTGCACAGGATCGAAATAAGCTGCAGAGAGTTGTAAACTTAGTCAGCTCCATCATGGGCACCAACCTCCGTAGTATCCAGGACATCTTCAAGGAGCGATGCCTCAGAAAGGTGGCATCGATTATTAAGGACCCCATCACCCAGGTCATGCCCTCTTCTCATTGCTACCATCAAGAAGGAGGTACAGAAGCCTGAAGACACTCACTCAGCGATTCAGGAACAGCTTCTTCCCCTCTGCCATCGGATTTCTGAATGGACATTGAACCCATGAACACTACCTCACTACTTTATTTTCTCTTTTTGCACCACTTATTTAATTTAACTTTTATATATATATATGTGTGTATGTATATATAAACATTATTAATATTGACATTTACAATACTAATAATGTTTTTATTATTATGTATTATATTGTACTGCTGCTGCTAAGTTAACAAATTTCACGACACATGCCGGTGATAATAAACCTGATTCCGATTCTGATTCTAACTCTAACAATGGCAATTTACTTCTCTCTTGAGGACAGGGGAAATGGTGATGAATATAAATCAGGGGAGTGGAACTGAGTTTCCTTTTCAAAGTGCTAGTACAGGCAGTTTTGAAGAATGGCATTCTGCTATGAATCTGCGAACATAAGATGGTTTGAAAGAGTTCTATTGTTTTTTAAAATTAAATTTAATTTACAATTATATGTAGTCCATTCTACTTGCCTCAAGAATTCTCATCTGTGATCCTGACTGCAGTTTACGTACCACTAGCGGCCGGTTATAAGCAAGCACTCACGAAACTGCCCAGTGCTGTCTGTAAACAAGAACGGACCATCCTGATGCATTTCAAATTATGGTTTAACTCAGCCTGTTTGAAGAAAACTCTGCCTAATTATCACCAGCACCTAACTTTTTGCTCAAGAGGTCCCAGCACACTAGACCATTGCTACACTATGGTAAGGAATGTCTGTCTCTCCTTCCCGAGAACGCCTTTTGGCAAGACCGCATCTGGCTGTACTCTTGCTGCCTGCAGCCAGACATGCCTAATAAGCAAGTTCCCAGAGATCAGGACAACCGAGAGGTGGTTGCAGGAGGCAGAGGAATGGTTACAGGACTGGGCCGTGTTTAAGAACTCATCTGAGGACCTGAAGGACCACACCAGGGTCTTTACAGACTTTATTAAAACAGCCATGGATGAGTATGACCCCACAGAATCATTCAGGGTTTCCCCCAATCAGAAGCCCTGGATGAACAATGAAATCTGGAACCTGATCAGAGGCATTCAAGTCTGGGGATCAAGAATGCCACAAGAGGTGCAGGTATAATCTTTGGGAAGCCATCTCTCGGGCAAAGTGGAGATTCTGGACTAGGTTGGAATCAACGAGGGTTGCTCGGCAGCTGTGGCAGGGTTCGAATGCCATAACCTCCTACAACGTTAAATTTTGCGACATAAGCTAATGCCTTCTCCGCTTGCTTTGATCACCAGAACAGGGAGGAACCATTGTGCCTCCCCATGTCTCCTGATGATCCTTGGGTCTCAGTGTTTGAAGATGATGTGCGGGTTACCTTCAAGAGGTTGAATCCAAAGAAAGCATTTGGTCTGAGTGGAGTACCTGGCCAAGTATTGAAGACCTGTGTCAACCAACTGGTTGGTGTATTCACAGATATCTTCAAACTCTTGCTCTGGCAGTGTGTGGTACCCACCTGGTTCAATCAGGCTTCAATCGTACCAGTGCCCAAGAAGAGTGTGGTAACCTGCCTAAATGACTGTCACCCAGTGGCACTTAAATCCACAGTGATGAAGTGTTTTGAGAGGCTGGTGTTCAAATAGATCGGTTCCAGTCTCAGTGGTGACTTGGATCCGCTCCAATTTGCCTACCAAAGCAACAGGTCTACAGCAGATGCTATCTCATTGGTTCTTCGCATAACCCTAGAACATCTAGGCAGTAAAGATGCAAACATCAGGATACACTTTATCGATCACAGCTCGGCGTTTACACCATGACCCCCTCAAAACTAATCAGTAAACTCCAAGACCTAGACCTCAATACCCCCTTGTGCAGTTGGATCCTGGATTTCCTCACTTGTAGACCCCAGTCAGTTTGATTCGGCCAAAACGTCTCCTCCACAATCTCCATCAGCACAGAGCACCGCAGGGATGTGTGCTTGGCCCCCTGCTCTACTCACTTTACACCTATGACTGTGTGGCCAAGTACAGCTCCAACACCAACACCACATTGTTTTGCTGATGACACCACTGTCGTGGCCCGTATCAAAGATGGTGATGAATCAGCATTTCAGAGAGAGATTGAAAACTTGGCTGAGTGGTGTAATAAAGCATCCTCTCACTCAGTGTCAATAAGATAAAGGACCTGTTTGTAGACTTCAGGAGAGGAAAACCAGAAGTTCATGGGCCAGTAGTCACTGGAGAATCAGAGGTGGGGAGGGTCAGTAACTTTAGATTCCTGGGTGTCACTATCCCAGAGAAAGCACCGCAGCGCCTCTGCTTCCTCAGGAGGCTGAGGAGGTTCGATACGTCATCAAAAACCTTGGCAAGCGTCCATAGATGTGTGCTGGGAAGTGGCTGCATTATGACCTGGTATGGGAACTCCAATGCCTTTGAGTGGAAAGCCTGACAAAAGGTAGTGGATTCAGCCCAGTACATCACAGATAAAACCCTCCCAACTACTGAGGACATTTATGTGAAATGCTGCCGTGGAAAAACACCGCCCATCAGCAAAGATCCTCACCACCCAGGCCATGCTCTTCTCTCGCTGGTAGAAGGTACAAGAGCCTCAGGACACATACCACATGGTTCAAGACAGTTACTACCCCTCAACCATCAGACTCTAGAACACAAGGGGATAACTATTGTCACGTACCCCGTGACGGGAATAAAGAACCAGCAGAAATAGAAAACACTTTGGAGTCTAGTATTGCTATTAACTAATAATATTTATTAGTAACTACGCAATACAGTAATATAAATGTAGATGAATCAAACAGGTTAGCATTGATTATATATATAAGTAAGTATATCAGTAAGTGTGGAAACATATGTATGAAAAAAACCAAGCTTCTTTAAGTCTAGGGGTAAAAAGATACAGTCTTACGATGACGAGTAAAGTTCGGTTCAGTTCGTGGTTTTGAGTTGAGCAGTGATGGAGAGACAGAGAGGGAGAGATTTGAGTCTTCAGGTGAGCTGACGCCGTCAGTCTTCTTGCTGTCCTTCGAAATCCTTTCAAAGTCACCGACTGTGACTTTAATAAAGGGGACCAGTTTTCTGTGGTGGGGCTATCCCCCAGGCAAGGGTGGACACATAGACAACTCCCCAGCAGTCAACCCCTTTCCTTTCCACTGCAAGAGCGACTGATTGATCTGCCTGATCGATCCTCCAAAACCCTCTTTTCCTGCGGGCACAACAATGCTCATTCAGTGTCCAGATCATGTGTCTGAGGTCTGTATCATCTGACCTCTTATTTTATCTTCCCGTGCTGAGCATCAACTGTCACTCAAATAACTCCTTCCTCTCTCTGTGTAAGAAATGCAAGCAGGCAAAAGTCCTTGAGAAGTATCAACAACCTGCCGAAAATCATAACATTGAGTGTCCATTAAATAATGCCCTCGGTCACCATAGCAACTTATGAGCTTCTCGGTGCCATCTCCAACTCAGCAGAAATCCACAGGTTACTTCTGGCGCCTTAAAGTGACAGTCCAACAGTTAGTCTTCGTCTGTCTCTCTCTCAAAACAAGATATCGATGTTAAATAACTCTCTCCCTCTTTTCAAAAGCACAGTTAATAGGGATAAACAAGCACAGTTCATGGGGATAATTCAGGACCCCGTCACACTACACTCATTTAAGGACTCTGTTATATTGTTATTTCATGCTCGTTATTTATTGCTATTTATTTATATCTGTAATTCCACAGTTTGTTTATAGTTAACATTTCCTGATGTTTACAGTTTACAGTTACTGTTCTACAGATTTGTTAAGTATTCCTGCAAAACAAGAATCTCAGGGTCGTGTGTGACGACATGTATGTACTCTGATAATAAATTGAACTTTACTCTTTGAACTTTGAACTTTTTCTAGTAGTGCGATCGTCCCTGTGTAGTTGAAGCCAAGTGTGCTTCCGGAGTCCCAGTCAAGAAATTTTTACCAAGATTCTTGGGAGGCAGATATTTGTAATGTGACAAAACACATTTTTTTTTCAGTGGATTACCTGATTTCGTGGTGAAGTTGCCTCAGGCTAAAGTTTATCCCTCAATCTAGATAATTGATCATTACCAAATGTTGGGCCAGGAGGAACATAATTTGGCAGCTGCATTCCCCGCACATTTCAGAAACAGCTTACTTTCCTGTAAAGCTCTTTGGTATCTTCTGATCCCGTGACAGGAGCAACATGGCCGCAGGCGTTTAGAGTTTCTGGAACACCAAGCAATTTGGAATGCTAGCAACTGGCTCTGAGTTTGGATACGCTAAAGCACTTTTGCTAGGCTGACACCTCAGCGCCGAGGTTCTGCTGTATTGTTGGTGGTAACTCTGATCAAAGGAATATTACTCAGAAACGACATCAGGCAATCCAAATATATGTGGAAGACTTCAGGAAAATCTTCGGATTTTAGATTAATTTTAGATTTTATTTGAAGATGATCTGTTTGCCTTGTTGAGTGGATGAAAGACGCTATGGCACATTTTAGAAAAAACATGATGTTCGCTTCCATATTAGTCTCTCATTGTCACCAAAAATAGATTTAAGTGACCATTTGATTCACTTATCGTGCTCAAATTGACAGGCTCATTTACCCACTTAACAACAAGGATGCTGCAAATTTATTGGACGTGAAACGCTGTTAGACACAAGAGGGTGTGATGGGCGTACGGCCTCCCTGAATAAGAAGGCACAGCAGCACCTCCACGTTCTGAGGAGATTGAGACAAGCGAGCCTTCCCTACCCTCCCCATCTTAACTGAATTTTACAGGAGCACCTTTGAGAGCGTCTTGACAAGTTGGTACGTGAGCAGCAGAGCACTGGACCGGAAGTCTCCGCAATGGATTGTGAGAACGGCCGAGAGGATCAGAAGGGTCTCCCTACCATCCATCAGGGCCATTCATCAGGAGCGCTGAGTTCTCAGGGCCCGTAGAATGATCAAGTATCATCCCACCCATCCTCTTTGACTTTCTACCATCAGGCAGGAGACTATGACAAAGACAAGAACGGTCAGGATGGGAAACAGCTTCTTCCCTCAGGCCATTAGGCTTCTGAATTCCTTGCTGCATCACGTTCGAAGTGTCACTGGTTAATCTGTTCCGTACCTTACAATGTTCAATTTATGCACTTAAATTTGTTTATTTATGCCTAATTTATCTGTAGATTTAATTTTTACTTCCCTAAGTGTGTTATACGAGTGTTATGAGTGCTTTACACCCTGGTCCAGAGAAATGTTGTCTCTTTTAGCAGTATATTTGTATGTAGTTAAATGACAATAAACTTGACTTGACACTTCTAGAAATGCAAATTCCCTCTCTTCTGGACAACACAATAGCATAGCAGTTAGCGCAAAGCCTTACGGTGCCACCTGTAAGATGGGAGTTCAATTTCCACCACTGGCTGTAAGGAATTTGCACGTTCTCCCTGTGACCACATGGGCTTCCAACAGGTGCTCTGGTTTCCTCCCACATTCCAAATATGTCGCAGTCAGGATTAGTAACATGCTTTGTTAGTGCTGGAAGCGTGGCGATACTTACAGACTGCTGCAGTACATCATTGACACAAGTGATGCATTTCGATAGACATCTGACAAGTAAAACTAATCTTACAATCTTTAAAAAACATGGATTCTACTCTGGAGGTGCCTGCCTTCATTTCGCCTTCTCCACAGAAGATGGACAGAATGTCTTCCTTAAACAGACCAAATTTCACATCACATGCCGGTGATAATAAACCTGATTCTGATTCTGATTCTGCAGTGAACTTTCAAAGACCTACGGGTTAGGGTTAGTCGTGGGCATGCTCTGTAGGCGACATTTGCGGGCTGCCCCCAGCGCATCAGTGCATTGTGTTGGCTGTTGATGCAAATGACATGTTTCTCTGCATAAGACATGGGAGGGGAATTAGGCCATTCAGCCCATCGAGTCTGCTCTGGCATTACATCATGGCTGATTTATTATCCCTCTCAACCCCATTCTCCCTGTAACCTTTGTCACCCTGACCAAGCAACCTATCAACTTCCACTTTAAATATACCCAATAACTTGGCTTCCACATCTGCCTGTGGCAATGAATTCCACAGATTCACCACCCTCTGGCTGAAGAAATTCCTCCCCATCTCTGTTCTAAAGGAACGTCCTTCATTTCTGAGTCCATGCCCTCTAGTCCTAGACTCTCCTGCTATAGGAAACATCCTCTTCACATCCACTCCATCCAGACCTTTCTATTCAGATTTCGTTTATTGTCATTTAGAAATGCATGCATTAAAAAATGATACAACGTTCCTCCAGAATGATATCACAAGAAAACACAGGACAAACCAAGACTAAAACTGACAAAACCACATAATTATAACATATAGTTACAACAGTGCAAAGCAATACCGTAATTTGATAAAGAGCAGATCATGGGCACAGTAAAAAAAAGTCTCAAAGTCCCGATAGACTCATCATCTCACGCAGGCGGCAGAAGGGAGAAACTCCCCGCCATGAACCTCCAAGCGCTGCCAACTCGCCGATGCAGCACCATTGGAAGCACCCGACCGCAGCGGACTCTTGAGTCCGTCCGAAAATTTGGAGCCTCCGACCAGCCCCTCCAACACAGCCTCTCCGAGCACCATCCTCTGCCGAGCGCTTCGACCCCGCCCCGGCCACCGAGCAACAAGCAAAGCCAAGGACTCAGGGCCTTCTCCTCCGGAGATTCTGGATCACACAGTAGCAGCAGCAGTGAAGCAGGCATTTCAGAAGTTTCACCAGATGTTCCTCTGTGTTCTCACGTCCGTCTCCATCAAATCAGGATTGTGCACGGCACCCTACTTGACAGATTACAGGCATGACCACCTGAGTAGCCGCTGTGAGCTGCGTCGCGCCGCCATCTTCCCATCTTCCCGTCTTCTATATTTGATAGGTTTCAATCAGATTTCTCCTCATTTTTCTAAACTCTAGTGAGTACAGGCCCAGAGACCACAAACACTCTTTATACGACAACCCTTTCAAATTTCAAAGTTCAAAGTAAATTTATTATCAAAGTACATACTGTATATGTCACCATATACAACCCTGAGATTGAACTTCCTGTGTGGCATACTTAGCAAATCTATAGAATAGTAACTGTAACAGGATCAATGAAAAATCAACCACAGTGCAGAAGACAACAAACTGTGCAAATGCAAATATAAAAAAATAGCAATAAATAATGAGAACATGAGATAAAGAGCCTTTAAGGTGAGATCATTGGTTGTAGGAACATTTCAGTGATGGGGCAAGTGAGTGAAGTTATCCCCTTTTGTTCAAGAGCCTGATTGTTGAGGGGTAGTAACTGTTCCTGAACCTGGCGGTGCAAGTCCTGAGGCTCTTGTGCCTTCTGCCTGATGACAGCCGCGAGAAGAGAGCGTGACCTGGGTGGTGGGGATCTCTGATGATGGATGCTGCTTTCCTACGACGGTATTTCATGTAGATGCGTTCAGTGGTTGGGAGGGCTTTACCCAGGATGCACCGGGCCGACCCAACGACTTTCTGTAGGATTTTCCGTTCAAAGGCATTGGTGTTTCCATACCAGGCTGCGATGCAGCCAGACAGTATACTCTCCGCTCCACACCTATAGAAGTTTGTCCAAGTTTTAGATGTCATGCCGAATATCCACAAACTCCTGCGGAAGTAAAGGTGCTGCCAACCTTCTACTCAGGACGTACGTTCCCGCAACTATTCTCATGAACCTCCAGTGCCACTGCTTCTTTTCATAGATAAGGTATGCTGTGATGTGTCGATGTATAGGTAACAAATCAAGCTAATCTTTCTCTTTAAAAAAGACTTTGAAAGTGCACTACGTATGCTGTCTCGCCAACTATACCATAGCTGAGAGGAATGAGCTGTGAAGGTCAGGGACTTCCACTGAATATTCATGTTGTTCAATAAAGTAAGGTTCCACTCTTGCCTAGTGCTGTTCAAAGTGAACATAAACTCGTTATTAATTTAATATACTTAGAAATGACAAAATGAGATTCTTGTACTGCTCTTGTGATGTATTAAACCAGACCATGTACTTAGAATTAATGTGGCAAGGAAAATATTGGAAATAGAAATGGGTAGAATTATTTCTTACAACAGAAAATCTGCAGCTGCTGAAAATCCGAGCAACGCACACACAAAATGCTGGAGGAACTCAGCAGGCCAGGCAGCATCTGTGGAAAAGAGTACAGTCGATATTTTGGGCCGAAACCCTTCATGAGGTCTGGAGAAACAAAACGGGAAAGGATTCATGATTATGGCATGAAATAATATCAGAATCAAGTTTAATATCAACACCCACAACACGCTGGAGGAACTCAGCAGGTCGGGCAGCATCCGTGGAAACGATCAGTCAACATTTCGGGGCGGAATCCTTCGTCAGGACTGAAGAGGGAGGGGGCAGAGGCCCTATAAAGAAGGTGGGGGGAGGGTGGGAAGGAGAAGGCTGGTAGGTTCCAGGTGAAAAACCAGTAAGGGGAAAGATAAAGGGGTGGGGGAGGGAATAGGCAGGAAAGGTGAAGAAAGAATGGGGAAAACACAATGGGTAGTAGAAGGAGGCAGAACCACGAGTGAGGTTATAGGCAGCTGGGGGAGGGGGCAGAGTGAAATAGGGATAGGGGAAGGGAGTGAGAGGGAATTACCAGAAGATGGAGAATTCAATGTTCATACCAAGGGGCTGGAAACTACCTAGTTGGTATATGAGGTGTTGCTCCTAGAGTTTAATATCAAGTTTAATATCACCGGTATATGTTGTGAAATTTGTTGTTATGCGGCAGCAATACATTGCAATGCATAATAATAGATTTAAAAACCTGTGAGTTAAAGTTTACAATAATAAATGTTATTAACTTTATTTAATAAAGTTATTAAGTAAGTTTAATTTATTTAAAGTTAAGTAAGCAGTGCAAAACAGAAATTAAAAAAAAGTCGTGAGGTGGTATTCATGGGTTCAATGTCCATTCAGAAATTAGATGGCAGAGGAGAAATAACTGTTCCTGAATCATTGAGTGTGTGCCTTCAGGCTTCTGTACCTCCTTCCTGATGGTAGCAATGAGAAGAGGGAAGTAATATATTACTTTTCATTGCCTCGTAGTTCTTTTGCTAAATATAAATACAAAAAAAAATTCCAAATATATTTGACTATCAGTGTTTTGAACAAGCACCTCTGCAGCTGGAATTAAAATCTATTTTGATTGTGGCATACAAGGTCCCATTGGAGGTTCAGAATCAGGTTTAATATCACCCGCATACGTCGTGACTTCTTTCAGCTTTGCGGAAGCAGTACAATGCAACACATAATAAAAAAGCTACAATTTACAATGAGGAATATATTTTAAAAATTAAACTAAATCAGAATCAGAATCAGGTTTATTATCACTGGCATGTGACGTGAAATTTGTTAACTTAGCAGCAGCAGTTCAGTGCAATACATAATCTTCCCGAGAGGAAAAAATAATAATAAATAAATTAAAACTTAGTAATAATAAGTAAACAACTAAATCAATTACATATATTGAATAGCTTAAAAATGTGCAAAAACAGAAATATTTTATATTAAAAAAAAGTCAGGTAGTGTCCAAAGCTTCAATGTTCATTTAGGAATTGGATGGCAGAGGGGAAGAAGCTGTTCCTGAATCGCTGAGTATGTGCCTTCAGGCTTCTGTACCTCCTTCCTCCTACCAGGGACACCAGCATGCATCATGAAATTTGCAAAAATAAACAGTTAAAAACAGAATCAAAAAAAAAGGGGAAAAAATTGAGATAAAGTACAAGGTGTAATGGGCTGGGCTGGTCATACTCAGTAGACCCAAATCAATCTGAGTGTTCAGGAAATGTGGTAGGACGTGTACAAGCACAACAAAGTAACCTAAGCCTAATTTATCTTCATAGAACTGAAAGCACAAATAAACCACACTAAATGCTACATAGTAAGTTACAAAGATTTCAAGGCTCATGATTCTTAGTCACAACTTGATGGTTGCCGTTGTTGGGGGAGCTCTGATTTCCGACTTGTGAAATCACCTTGGATCTGTCCAAGGCACCAATCAATCGTGACTTCTCGGTCTAGGTGAAGTCCCAAGATTTGAACGAAAGGTGCCTCAATAAGTAGGCGTTCAATCCATAAGACCATAAGACATAGGAGCAGAATTAGGCCACCTGGCCCATCGAGTCTGCTATGCCATTCAATCATGGCTGATCCTTCTTTTCTCCTCCTCAACCTTAGTTCCCGGCCTTCTCCCCGTAACCTTTGATGCCATGTCCAATCAAGAACCTATCGATCTCTGCCTTAAATACACCCAACGACCTGGCCTCCACAGCTGCATGTGGCAGCAAATCCCACAATACACCACCCTTTGGCTAATGAAATTTCTCTGCATCTCTGTTTTGAAAGGGCTCCTCTCTATCCTGAGGCTGTGCCCTCTTGTCCTAGACTCTCCCACCATGGGAAAAATCCTCTCCTCATCTACTCCGCTTAGACCTTTCAACATTCGAAAAGTTTCAATGAGATCCCCCCTCATCCTTCTGAATTCCAGAGAGTACAGACCCAGAGCCATCGAATGTTCCTTGTATGTTAACCCTTTCATTCCTGGAATCATCCTTGTGAACCTCCTCTGGACCCTCTCCAATGGCACCACATCTTTTTATCTTTTTATAGCCACATATTTTTATTTCAGATTTAACTCTGCTATGGCTAGAGCCTGTAATCTATATTCTGGCGGTGGGATTTCGGGCCAATTGGGTGACCTGACGCTTTGCTGTCTCTGAGATTGTTCCGCGAGCCTGCAACCAAAGCATGTGGCATGGAGGCCAGGACACCAGGGGATGGGGCGCGAGCTCACGGTCGACTCCATCTCTTGCCGATTAAAGTGCTGAGGAAGATTGACATCATCGAGGCTGGTTCAGAGGGCGAGCGAGCGTTTAGCGCCGTCTACCAGCCTTTTGCTCACTGCTGTCTGAGAAGTTGTCTGGATGTAGCGGTCTCTCGTTCCCCCTCGTTGCTGCTCCCTTGCGTTTGAGTGATCTCTTTCTCCCTCAATGCTGTCGGCGGATGATGCTGGAGCAAGGTTTAATCACCACGGATTGTAGATTTGGACTCTAACTCGAGTTTATGACATGTCTTAGTTTCTAGTTCTAGTTCTGGTCTCTCTTTTTTGTTACTACTTTTGGGTGATTTTTGAATTGGGGTGGCCTGCAGATAATTAACACTGAGCTGAAGTGCGTCTTTTGATTTTGTGTTTTATATTCTGTGTTTTTGCTCCTCTTTTTGTTGCTGTCTGCGCGAATTTTTTGTGCATGGGGGAGGGAGGGTTTGATGTTTGAAATTTTCCTTTGAACGGGTTGGTTCTTTGCTTCATGCCTGTCTGTGGGGAAGACGAATTTCAAGGTTGTATACTGCATACATACTTCGATAACGTCGACTGCACCTCTTCCTAGAGATGCTGCCTGGCCTGCTGCGTTCACCAGCAACTTTGATGTGTGTTGCCAGAAAATTTATTAACAGAGTTAGCTTCTAAAAAAACCCACATCAGACAATCCTCATGATTAATGTAACCAGAATGTAAGATTTCTTATATTAACTGCCCAATAATAAAATCTAAAGTTTGGCAAGGCTAATCCTCCATTCTTTTTAACTTTCTGAAGATGAATTTTATTTAATCTAGAACACTTATTCTTCCATATATAAGAAGATATAGTAGAGTCAAGAGAATCAAATAAAGATTTAGGAATAAAAACCGGCAATGCCTGAAAAAGATATATAAATTTAGGTAATATATTCATTTTGATAGAGTTAATTCGACCAATCAGCAATAACGAAAGAGGCAACCAATTTAATAGTATCCTTTTTACGTGATTCAATAGGGTAAGAAAATTTTCTTTAAATAGACACATAGTTTTTAGTGATTGTTACACCTAAGTAAGTAAATCGGTTTCTTACAATTTTAGAAGGGTTAGAATTTGTAGGTATCAAATTGTTCAAAGGGAAAAGTTCACTTTTATGTAGGTTTAATGTATAACATGAGAGCTGGCTAAAAAAGGAGAGTGAAGAAAGCACATGGGGTAATGAAGTCTCAACATTACAACATTTGATAACAAGCAATTGGTTTATTGATCATTACAGAGCGTCTCTCTGGTGCTTCCTGCTCCTTCCCCTCTCCCTTTCTCTTTTCCCAGCCATGATTCCACTTTTCCTGCCCCCTTCAACTCTCAGTCCAAAATAGAGACCAAATCAGAATTGGGGAGCGGGGGGCAGGGGGTGGAGAGAGGGGGAGGGAGAGAAGGATCAGGGGGGAGAGGGAGCAGAGGGGGGAAAGTGGGGAGGGTGGAGAGGGGGAGAGGGGGTGAGAGGGGGGACGAGGATGGAGGGAGAGAGGGGAGGAAGAAAGGGAGAGAGAAGGGGAGAGAGGGGGAGATGGGGAAGAGGGGAGAAGGGGAGAGAGGGGGAGAGATGGGGAGATGGGGAGGGGAGAGAGAGAGAGGAGGGGGAAGGAGGGGAGGGTGGAGAGGGGAGAGAGGGGGTGAGAGAAGGTGCAGAGAGGGGGAAGAAGGTGGAGGGAGAGAGGGGAGGAAGAAGGGGAGAGAGAGAGGCAGAGAGGGAGGAGGGAGGGGGGAGAGAGAGGAGAGAGAGGGGAGACGGGGGAGAGGGCAGAGAGAGGGGGAGAGAGAGGAAGATGGGGAAGTGGAGAGGGGAGGGGGAAAGAGGGGGGAGAGAACAGGGAAAGAGAGAAGAGGAGAGAGGGGAGAGGGGGGAGGAGAGTCAAACCAGTATTGTGCAGACAAGTGGTGCTACTGACGTCTATTGCCACCTCCTGTAACTCTGTGGGACACAAATCGAACATGCTGAAGAACCCCGTTGCAATCTGATGCACTTGAGCGTGAAATTAAATTCCGCAAACCACAAGGTGCTTAGCGTTCTAATTGATGGCTGGCAGATGAAGGATCTAATATTTATTTTTGTTGGAGAAGCTTCTGTCATTAGTCGAGAGTTGGCAGCCGTTCGGGCAATATGTGAGCTTGACAAATGGTCGCGATAGTGCGGAAGGAGAGCTTCTTTCAAGAGAGTGGTGGTGGAAGAGACATTGAACGCCGTGTGTAAAAATCAATTGGGGAACGGCTGACAGTGAGCACACAGCAACAAACGGTCTGCTGGAAGAACTCAATGGATCTAGTAGCATCTGTGGGAGGAAAGAAAGGATGATAATCCCCCTGCTTTGCTGAGGTTGGGAATCCTGTGAGATTTACATATAGGTACATATTACGTGCTGGAGATATCTGATAAAGTGGCCACTGGGTATATATTCCTGGTCTTTGGCTGCTGTGGCCATTTCAAGATTCAACGTGTTATGTGTTCAGAGATGCTCTTCTGCACACTACTGTGGTAACACGTGATTATTTGAGTTACTGTCATCCTCCTGTCAGCTTGAACCAGTATGGCAATTCTTGCCACGATGTGTGCTGACAATACCAGGACCCAAGTGCCGAGGAAAAACAGACTCTGAGGTAGACCAGAGTTTATTCATAATAATTCCAACATAGGTGGCTTGGCCCAGTGACACTGCGAGAAGAAACATTAACTAGGACCCTGCGTTTAGCACTAACTGGGCAGCGGCTTAATAATACAAGGCACACAGAATCCTTGAACCTATCAAAATAAACTTGGCAAGCTTGAACAGAAAGCACCGGGAGGCCGCATTGCAAAGAGCGAGCTGCTCAGGAAAAAGACATGGAACTCTAAACGATTAACGACTTTAGTCAAACAGCAATAAACCATTTCAGGTGCTCTAAAAACCTCGGAGCCCATCACTCTCTGGCGCCCCCATACAGGCCTGGAGGGCTCATTACCATTCTCATCTGACCCCTCTCTTTAGCGAGGCTCTTTCTTCCACTGAACTGCTGCTCACTGAATTTTTTTTTGTTTTTTGCACCGTTCTCTGTAAACTCCAGAGACTAGGATGCATGAATATCTCAGGAGATCAGCAGTTCTTGAGATTCTCAAACTACTCCATCTGGCACCAGCAATTATTCTACGGTCAAAGTCACATTGATAGCAATTATTCCCCACTCTGATGTTTGGTCTGAGTAACAACTGAACCTCTTGACCTTGTCTGCATGCTTTTATACATTGAGTTACTGCCACATGATTGGCTGATTAGACATTTTCATTAATGAGCAAGTGTACGGGTGTGACTAATAAGGTGGGCCCTGAGTGTATACAGGACCTTGATGCAGTCAGCCTCTTAAAGTGTGCCCTTGGCCCTCTGCTTAACCAAGGAGGCCCGTAAACATACAACACGGAACAGTACAGCACAGGAACAGGCCCTTTGGCCCATGGTATCTGCGCTGGACAAGATGCAGACCTCAACTAATTCCCTTTGCCTGTACAAGACCCATATCCTTCTGTTGCCTGCATATTCATCTATCTATCAAACTGCCTCTTAAATGCTACTTCTGCACAATTTGCTTCTGACAATATCCCTGGCAGCCTGTCCTAGACACCCACCACACTCTCCAAAAAAATCTTCTTGAAATTTTCCCCCTTTCACTTTAAATGCATGCCCTCTACTACAGTGGATTCTGGTTAATTGGGACACATTGGGACTTGTACACTTTGGCCCAGTTAAGCAGTTGCCCAATTATAGCATCCGTTAGTCTCGTGAGACCATGGGTTTGCACCTTGGAAGGTTTCCAGGGCACAGACCTGGGCAAGGTTGTATGGAAGACCAGCAGTTGCCCATGTTGCAAGTCTCCCCTCTCCACGCCACCGATGTTGTCCAAGGGAAGGGCACTAGGGCCGATACAGCCTGGCACCAGTGTTGTCGCAGAGCAATGTGTGGTTAAGTGCCTTGCTCAAGGACACAACACATTGCCTCAGCTGAGGCTCGAACTAGTGACCTTCAGATCACCAGCCCAATGCCTTAACCACTTGGCCATGCGCCAACACAGTTCTGCAATTAGTTAGGTATATAAAAGATAAATTACCATTTAACTGAGTAATAAACTCTGTATTTAAAATGAAATTCAGAATCAGTTAGAACACCACTAATGTCCTACAGTATGATAAAACTGTGTATTAGTTTGTAATAGTTATTGACAGAGGAATTCATCCCACACACGCTGCTGTGTTCTTTTGATTGACCGCAAATGAACAAGATCAGTGTAGACGCCTAGTGTAGCTAATGAACTGCCTTCAAATAGTGCTTCTGATGATTGCATCCTCCATCTTTTCCTTTCATCGTGCATTCAAGGAGACTGTCAAGACCTTCAAATGCTTCATAGTCCCTAACTTGTTGAAGCAGCGAAATCATTTATTTTCGCTTCTGGCTTTCCGACATTCCCAAGCCTGAATGCTTGAAACCACTGTGAGCAAAACGGTTTTGAGTTATATTACTGCTTATTTCTCAAGAGCCATTAGCAACAAAAATCACTGCTTTTTGAACACAAGCACGCGCAACTGACGCTATTTAAAAAACAGTTCGCTCTAAGCGTGGTGTTCTGTCTACCAGCCACACGACATGCATGTGACAAGTGGCATAGTGTCCCAAATAAATGAAGGGAATCCTGGCTAGTTTCTTGATTAGGTTTTGTTTTTTAAGAGTTGTCCCAAATAAGCAGCTGTCCTGATTAACTAATGGCCCAATGAACTGAAATCTACTGTATTTGGCATTATTGATTATCATCATTATGTGCCATGTCACATGATGTCATCATTATGTGCCGTGTCGTATGGCATCATCATTATGTGCTGTGTCGCATGACGTAGGTGATCATGATTGCTCTTGGCAATTTTTTCTACAAAAGTGGTTTGCCATTGTCTTCATCTGGGCAGTGCCTTTACAAGACGGGTGACCCCAGCCATTATCAATACTCTTCAGAGATTGTCTGCCTGGCGTCAGTGGTCGCATAACCAGGACTTGTGGTGTGCACCAGGTGCTCATACGACCATCCACCACCTGCTCCCACATTCACGTGACCCAGATCGGTGGTGGGGGGGGGGGCGCTAAGCAGGTGCTACACTTTTCCCAAGGGTGACCTGCAGGCTGGCGGAGGGAAGGATCATCTTACACCTCCTTTGGTAGTGACATATTTCCACTCCCCTCTCCCTACTTGACATTATTACTGTGGGAAAAAATATTCTGACTGTGTACCCTATCTATGCTTATTAGTGTTATAAACTTCTAGTAGGTTTCCCCTCAGCCTTTGAAATTCCATAGGAAACAACTCAAATTTGTCCCACAGCTCCTTATAGCTCATGCCCTCTAAATCAGGCAGAGCCCTGATAATCCTTTTCCCTATCATTTCCATAGACTCCACATCCTTCCAGTAATTGTTTGTAATTTGTAGTAATTTCTATGTCTTCTACTGTCCTGTTGCCACAGAAGGACAAAATTCACGACTTATGTCAGTGATACTGAATCTGATTTTGATTCTGATTCTAATGCGCAACATGAATTACACACAGAGCTCCAAGTGTGCCTTTAACAAAGTTTTATTTAGTGAAAACAAGTGATTATGGTTATTTTTTGAGGGAGGAACTTTGGAAGTGTTTCTCTACCGCTACCAGATCAGACACAGCCTCATCCTCAGTACACAAGATATACTGACAGAAGATTAAAACGCACCCCTTTTTAAATTTGGATTAGAAGTAGCTTCCTGTCTCTCTTGGGCACCTGCCAGCAAAGAAGCATTTAGAATGAAAAGAAGGAGGAATGCTTTTGAAGCCTATAATCAAAGAAAACAAAGTTTTTTTTCAGTGTGGTCACAGATGGAATCTGCCAATGTGCTGTGCTAGTGGAGACATGCACAAACTGGGTTAGGGTTTTATGGTGTTACATTACTCTGGAGACACAAGGGACTGTAGACGTTGGAATCTGGAGCAAAATGCCAGCTGCTGGAAGAACTGTGAGGAGAGAGAATTTCTCAACATTCTGGGCACAACAACGGCGATCCTTCATTCGAAATTTTCAGGAGACTTGGTATGTTACCAAAGACACTTGCAAATTCCTACAGATGTACCATGGGGAGCATTCTAACTGGCTGCATCATCATCTGGCATGGGGGGGGGGCGTGGTTCTATTGCACAGGATCGGAATAAGCTGCAGAGAGTTGTGACCTCAGTCAGCATCATCACGGGCACCAGCCTCTGTAGTATCTAGGACACCTCCAAGGAGTGATGACTCAAAAAGGCAGTGTGCATCATTAAGGACCCCATCACCCAGGACATGCCTTCTTCTCATTGCTACCATCAGGAAGGAGGTACAGGAGCCTGAAGGCACACACTCAGTGATTCAGGAACAGCTTCTTCCCCTCTGCCATCCGATTTCTGAATGGACATTGAACCATGAATACAACCTCACTACTTATTTTTCTCTTTTTGCACAACTTACTTAATTTAACTATATATACACACTTCTAAATGCAATTTACAGTGTTTATTATTATGTATATGCATTACAAAGTACTGCTGCCGCATAACAAATTTCATGACATATGCCAGAGATGTTAACCCCAGTTCTAATTCTGGACTGTAATGGTGACTTCTATCCCCTTTAGAAATACTGCCAGACCCACTGCGTTTGTCCAGCAGTTTGCTTCTTCCAGCCTTATACTCCATCAGGTTCCTTTCAAGGCAGTAATAGAAGACTTAAAATGGAGTGCAATTATGTACCTGCTTTATTTCATTTATTTACTTTACCTTGTTGTTGCCAAACAATTGCTACTGGAGCGTACAATCATCACAGTGATATTTGATTCTGTGCTTTGCGCTCCCTGGAGTACAAATCGATAGGAAATAATAAAAATTTAAATTATAAGTCATAAATAGAAAAATGGGAAGTAAGGTAGTGCAAAAAAACCGAGAGGCAGGTCCGGATATTTGGAGGGTACGGCCCAGATCCGGGTCAGGCTCCGTTCAACAGTCTTATCGCAGTTGGAAAGAAGCTGTTCCCAAATCTGGCCGTACGAGTCTTCAAGCTCCTGAGCCTTCTCCCGGAGGGAAGAGGGACGAAAAGTCTGTTGGCTGGGTGGGTCGTGTTCTTGATTATCCTGGCAGCACTGCTCCGACAGCGTGCGGTGTAAAGTGAGTCCAAGTAAACTGCTTCATGGTGAGATCATATTTCTAAAATTATGCAAGTGAAGTATGTACAAAGATTCAAAAATACTAAATACATTTATTATCAAAGTATGTATGCAGGATGCAACCCTGAGATTTGTCTTTCTGCAGACAGCTACAAACAAGGAAACACCATGGAATGTGCTCAAAAAAAATATCAAGCACCCAACACGCAAAGCAAAAACCAAATCACGCAAATGACAAAAAACGTGCAAATAAAACACAGAATATTAAACGTCAAACTGCAGGGTCCTTGAAATGTTCAGTTTAGATCAGTTCAATTTAGTGTTGTGTTGTTCATTACCTACAGGTCACAAAGTCAGTCCACCCTGATTAAAGTTGCGCAAAATAGCAATAAAAATGAGGAGCAACACATACAAAATGCTGGAGGAATTCAGCAGGCCAGAAATCATCTATGGAAAAAAGTACAGTCGACGTTTCAGGCCGAAGCCCTTCGGCAGGACGGGTTCTCTTGTTTGCAATAAAAATAAGGAGTAACCAGAAATCAGAAACACAGATAACATGAACTGAGGAGTCCTCTGAAAATGAGCCCACTCTTCAAACCATGTCCAAGACCCAAAACTCCAGCAGCTGTGAGCAAGGGTGCAGGGAAACTGGTCAAATGCAGGCAGATGGCACTGAACACCCACTTAACTTTCGCTCTTATCCCCATTGCTTTCAATCTTGCTCCGCACTTTAATAGGCGAGAAATGGAGCCTTTTCTTGATATGGATGGCACACATTGCCAACCATATTAACAAAAGGAGTTAACTACAATAAGTAATTATACATGAAAGGCCAAGACAGAGTTGACATGGAGATGATGAGTCTAAGAGGATGTTACTGGCACCACAGTAGCATAGTAGTTAGCACGATGCTATTATAGCTTGGGGCGTCAGCGTTCAGCGTTCAGTCCTGTGAGGAGTCTGTCAGTCCTCCCTGTGGAATCCATAGGTTTTCTCCTGGTGCTCCTGTTGGCCAGAAAGAGCAACAATCTGCAAGTCAGTGAATTTTAATGAATCAAGGGCAGTAGAAGTAGGCAGACCAATTGTCTTTGCTCTTGACATGAGGTTGAAGGAATGGGGGCTGTCATTTTGTGAAGCTGCTGTGTATCCTCCATTTTGTGAACTGGTTTCGCTTGACTGAATCAGTGTTTTAAAATAGAGACAATGATGCTCCAGGTAATCTGCTGAACTATAGATAATTTCCAAATAAGTTATTTTTGAGGTGATCTTTGGTATGATATCACATGCAGGTTTGTGAATGGTGGGGTCTGTGTCAGCCCTGAGTGATTTGAGCTGGTTGCTGGTTTGGTAACTGATTTAGAACAAAAAGTGATAGATTGCCAGTGTCACTTGTGGAAGAGGGCAATAAATGGATGTTGGCTTGGACCAGAGCCAATATGTAGGTGGCACAGGTCAGTCAGATTACCTCGAGCCAATGAGATGGAAATGCAACATTTGAACTGATGAGAAGTTTTTAAAATTTAGGAGCTTTGAATGCAAAATAGGCTCAACTCTCTGGAGACAAGCCATTGCTGAAGTAAATACCTCCACGTCGGACCATTGGAGATTAGATCGGAAACATCTAGCCAGTATAGGCTTCTTTCCTGGGTATAACCTTTCTATTCTTTGACTGTTCATGGAGAATCAGGGAAACTTAGTAGGTGTGCAAACCAGTATTCGGTTGTGTAAATTCATGTACTCCTTAGTTGAGAAATAAAGGTACTTGTCAGTAAATACAGGTTCTCTCCGCGCCTAACTGATCATTATTAATAAGGAGTAATTCTTGTAACACTCCAGTTTCCTCCCACAGACAAGAGATGCACTAGTTATTAGGTTAATTAGTCATTATAAATTGTCCTGTGATTAGGCTAGGGATAAATCGGGAGTTGCTGGGTGGCACTGCTCGAAGGGCTGTATCCATGCTGTATCTCTAAATAAAATAACTAATGAGAAAATCTGGGACCAGAGGGCGCAGACTCAGAGATGAAGACAAATTTCATTCGCCAGAACATGATGAAACTGTGGAATTCTTTTCCACAAATGGCCGTGGAGGAATATTTAAAGCGGAAGTTGATATGTTCTTGGTAAGGGTGTCAAAGGTTACTGGCAGAAGGCAGGGAATGGGGTTGATAATAAATCAGCCATGATTGAATGGTGGACTAGACCCGATGGGCCAAATAGTCTATCAGCTCCTATGTCTTTGGGTCTTATGGTCCTATAGCTAATAGAGTTGATACCTGACCATTCCAGTGACCAAGGGTTCAGCCCTGACCTCCATTAGAATATAAGAACGGAGAAATAGGAGCAGGAGTCGGCCATCTGGCCCGTCGAGTCTGCTCCGCCGTTCAGTAAGATCATGGCTGATCTGACCATGGACTCATCTCCACCTAACTGTCTTTTCCCCATAACCCTTAATTCCCCTACTATGCAAAAATCTGTGTAACCTTGTCTTAAATATATTTACTGAGATAGCCTCCACTGCTTCATTGGACAGAGAATTCCACAGATAATGCGGAATGTCAATGTGGAATGTGCATATTCTCCTCGTGAGCATGTTGGCTCCCAGTGGCTGCTACAGTTTCCTCCTACATCCCAAAAATTGTGAGTGAATTGGCCACTGTGACAGAATCTCTAGCGCATTGACAGCCACGTGGGGAGAGAAGCGGACAGGGAAAAATCGTGGGGTTTGGGATTGTGCTGAAAGCTGGCACAGACTTGTTAGACTCATTCATACAGAAATTTGGGAAAATGATGTTGCTTCATAAATGAAAAAAAAATTGTGAATTACCTAAGTTTGTATTGAATGGTTTTAATAAGCATATGCAGAATACTTGCAACTTGAATACAGCAATTCTGAATTGAAATCAACTGGTTGTGTGCCTGTTTGACACCTGCATCACGACCACCAGCAATACCTCTGGGACTGGAGTGAATGCAGGAAGTCGTGTTTCCAAGCTGATGGAGCATCTTGTGGCCAAGGGAAACAGCAAAATCTCTGAGCCACAAATTAGCCTCGCTGTATTTTTCCTCAACTCCTCCTTTTCCCCTATTGATGTCAATGGATCTGGGATTGAGAGGGTGAACAGCTTTAAGTTCCTTGGCATAAACATCACCAAGGACCTCACGTGGTCTGTATATATTGGCTGTGTGGCGAAAAAGGCACAACAACGTCACTTTAACCTCAGACGGATGAAGAAGTTTGGTATGGGTCCCCAAATCCTAAGAACTTCCTACAGGGGCACAACTGAGAGCATCCTGACTGGCTGCATCACTGCCTGGTATGGGAACATTTTTCTATTTTCTATTTATGATTTATAATGTAAATTTTTAATATTTACTAATTTTAACTATTTTTAATATCTTTAATATTTAATATTTGTAATCCAGGGAGTGTGAAGCGCAGAATCAAATATCACTGTGATGATTGTACGTTCTAGTACCAATTGTTTGGCAACAATAAAGTATAAAGTATAAGTATAACTGTACTTCCCTCAATCGCAGGACTCTGCAGAGAGTGGTGCGGACAGCCCAGCGCATCTGTAGATGTGAACTCCCCATGATTCAGGGTATTTACAAAGACAGGTGTGTAAAAAGGGCCCGAAGAATCACTGGGGACCTAAGACACCCCAACCACAAACTGTTCCAGCTGCTACCATCCGGGAAACGGTACCGCAGCATAAAAGCCAGGACTAGCAGCTTCTTCCACCAGGCCATCAGACTGATTAACTCATGCTGATACAACTGTATTTCTATGTTATATTGACTGTCCTGTTGTACATACTATTTATTATAAATGACTGTAAATTGCACATTGCGCATTTAGATGGAGACGTAACGTAAAGATTTTTACCACTCGTGTATATGAAGGATGTAAGTATTAAAGTAAATTCAGTTCCAGAGGTTTACAGCCAATTTCCCTTCCCAGGCATGTGCGTATGTGCCAAGCATATCCTTTGCTACCAACGCACAAAGGAATTTAAACTGCGCACAAAAGGTTGTCACCCTGTACCTCGTTGGCGTGCTTAGTGCAGTTCATGATTATACACAATCACATTTCCTTTTCCAGTTTCTGATGTGGACAGTGTTGACAACGTGAGGTTTGAGATGATTTGTCTGCAGGTTTTAGAACTGGCTTATTTATACTGTTTTTATTGAAGAAATTAATCAGTGCACACGTACCGTTGTCACTAGGCAAAAAATTGCACAGCACAATATATTTGCGCACACTGGTTATTGCAAATTAGAGGGAACATTGTTTACAGCCCACACCAGCCAATGACAAATGTTGACAGTGTAACATATCTCTTTATAATGCCATTGACACGGGTTCAATTCCCACTGCTGTCTGTAGGAGTTGGTACATTTTCTCTGCGACCGCATGGATTTCCTCCCATGTTCCAAAGATGTGCAGCTTAGTAAGTTGAGAGCATGCTTTGTTGGTGCTGGAAGCATGGCATCGTTTGCGGGCACACCCTCGGTCGTTGATGCCAATGATGCATTTCATGCTGTGTTTCGCTGCTTCAATGTACATGTGACAAATAAAGCTAATCTTTTATCTATCACTAATTAGAAGCCCTCATATGGAGGAAGTGCTGAGTTTTCAGAAAGCGGAAGAGCTGACACCTTTTTTTAATTGCTATTTTTGCGCATTTTTGATCAAGGCACTTCGTCACTGACTGGCTCTGCGGCCGGCAGTCAACGAACAACAGAGCACTAAATTGAACTGAACTGAACTACACTGAACATTTCTAGATTGATTCAAGGATTTTACGGTTTGATGTTTTATATTCTGTGTGTTTTTTGTTCTTTTTTGACATTTTTTGTGTGATTTGTACCTTTTTTGCGCCTTGGGTGTTTGATGTTTTCTTCAAATGGTATTTCTCTGTCTTGTGGCTGCCTGTGGGAAGACAAATCTCAGAGTTGTATATGGCATATATACTTCAATAATAAATGTACTTTGAATGGTGCCAGCCAGTTTGGTTCAAAGACTTTGAACCTTTTTGCTTACCGCGCCATTTTGAGAATGTCATACCAACATTTTACCTCACTCCAACATGTGGTTAATACTCAGTGGATCCCTACTGCAGCTCAACATAGAGTCAAAAAGTCATAGAAAAGTACAGCATAGAAACAGGCCTTTCAGCCCATCTAGTCCGTGCAAAACCATTTAAACTGCCTACTCCCATCAACTTGCATGAGGACCATAGCCCTCCATACCTCTACCATCCATGTACCTATCCAAATTCCTCCTAAACATTGAAATCGAGCTCACATTCACCACTTGTGCTGGCAGCTCGTTCCACATTCACACCACCCTCTGAGTGAAGAAGTTTCTCCTCATGTTCCCCTTAAACTTTTCACCTTTCACCCTTAACCCATGACCTCTGGCTGTAGTTCCACTGAACCTCCGTGGAAAAAGCCTGCTTGCATTTAACCAATCCATACCCATCATAATTTGTATAACTCTATCAAATCTCCTCTCAATCTTTTACGTTCCAAGGAATAAAGCCCTAACCTATTCAATCTTTCCTTATAACTCAGGTGCTCCAGACCCAGCAACATCCTTGTAAATTTTCTCTGAGCTCTTTCAACCTCATTTACATCTTTCTTAGTGTCAAAATGGTTGTTGTGATGCATTTAGTGTAGTAGTTTAGTGGGTAGTGCTTGTCATTCTCACTTTCAGCTTCCACTTCTGGCTAGCAGTCTCACGAAAAGGAGAGCTGAATGTGTAAGTCTCTCCCTGCCAGTACATCGTCTCTCCAACAGCAAGCCTCCTGTAGTGCCTCCTCGCTGGCGACAAGCGGAAACTGAACTCCTTTTGGACTCAGGCCTACAGAGGATGGGAGGAGGTCTGGCCCCTGCACATGTAGCACGCAGGTTCACCGGTGTGTGGACACACATTGGTGCTCATGAACCAGATCCCCAGCTGTGGGTAAATAGCCCCACTGCCTTGTGGGCAGCCTCAGGAGAGACGAAGGCTATGGGAGTAAACCCAGACAGCAAATCCGGAGTGGAGCCTCTCGGCGGCTGGACGTCATTGAACATCCTTCCGGCAGCTCCTGCAGCAAAGCTGGTCCCAAACGTGTTGCTTCATCAGGTTTCTGGTGAGGCCGAGAGGGAGTTCTTGATGATTGGGCACCTCAGGGACCTCCATATCTCCCACCCAGGCTTGTGATGATGAAGATCATCGCCCATTGTCCTTCGAGACAAACAGATGCCAACAACTAAACAGCAACGACATCATTTCTGTAGGTAGATGACCAAAATTGTACACAATACTCCAAATTAGCCCTCACAAATGTCTCATACAACTTCAATATTACATCCCATCTCTTGTACTAAATACTTTGACTTATGAAGGCCAATGTGCCAAAAGCTTTCTTTACGACCCTATCTACATGTGACACCATTGTCAATGAATTATGGACCTGTATTCCTAGATCCCTTTGTTCTACCAGACTCCCCAGTGTCCCACTGTCCACTGTGTAAGACCTATCCTTTGGTTCTACCAAAGTGCAATACCTCATACCTGTCTGCATTAAATTCCGTCTGCCATTTCTCAGTCCATTTTTTTCCATCTGGTCCAGATCCTGCTGCAAGCCATGATAGTCTTCCTCACTGTCCACTGCACTCCCAATCTTGGTGTCAAAACTTGCTGATCCAATTAACCACATTATCACCCGGATCAAGGACAATTTGGCTTGGCCATTAACATTGTTCTCATTTGCAGCCCTCAGTCACATAAAAAAATTGTTAAGGCTTAACAATAAGCTTCACTGTAAACTTTAGATAACTCCATTGTAAAGGAAAAAGTTAAGTTGTAACTTGATGTCATTTCACTCCCTCAAATTCCCAGCTTGGTCGGTAAAACTCTAAGCGGAGGGTCGTTTTTCCTATGGTTACAATAGTGAACTAAGAGACCTGGACTAATAATCTAGAGTTCAAATCTCGCTGGCAGAATTTAAATTCAGATTATTCTGGAATGAAAACCTGGCATCAGTGGTGGAAAAGCTGAGCAACACCTTATATTCTGGCTGGGTAACTTTCACCCTGCAGGTATGAGTATCTACTTCTTTAACTTCCTGTAATTTCTCTTCCCCCACACCTCTTTTCCATTCTGGTTTCCCTCTCTTCTCCTCACCTACCCATCACCTCTCTTTGGTTCGCCTCCTCTTTTCCTTTCTTCCATGGCCAACTGTCCTCTCATATTAAATTCCTTCTTCTTCAGCCCCTTACCTCTTCCACCTATCACCTTCCAGCTTCTTACTTTACTTTATTGTTGCCAAACAATTGATACTAGAACATACAATCATCACAGCGATATTTGATTCTGCGCTTCGTGCTCCCTAGATTACAAATTGATGGTAAATATTAAAAATTTAAATTATAAATCATAAATAGAAAATAGAAAAGGGAAAGTAAGGTAGTGCAAAAAAAAACCGAGATGCAGGTCCGGATATTTGGAGGGTACGGCCCAGATCTGGGTCAGGATCCGTTCAGCAGTCTTATCACAGTTGGAGAGAAGCTGTTCCCAAATCTGACCGTATGAGTCTTCAAGCTCCTGAGCCTCCTCCTGGAGGGAAGAGGGATGAAAAGTGTGTTGGCTGGGTGGGATGTGTCCTTGATTATCTTGGCAGCACTGCTCCGACAGCCTGCGGTGTAAAGTGAGTCCAAGGACTCACTTTGTCCTTCTTCCTCCACCTGCCCGCTATCCCCCTCATCCAGTCTCATCTATCATCTGCCAGCTTGTACTACTTTCCGTTCCCCACCGCCCGCCCCCCAACCTCTTACTCTGGTTTCTGCTCAGGGGTTTCCAAAGAGTCGACATGCCATCTAAAACTTTGACAAACTTCTATAGATGTGTGGTGGAGAGTATATTGACTGGCTGCATCACAGCCTGGTATAGAAACACCGATGCCCTTGAATGGAAAATCCTACAAAATGTAGTGGATATGGCCTAGTCCATCATGGGTAAAGCCTTCCCTCACCGCTGAGCACATCTACATGAAATGCTAATGCAGGAAAGCAGCATCCATCATCAGGGACTGCCACACCAAGTTCATGCTTGTTTCTCACTGCTGCCATCAGGAAGAAGGTACAGGAGCCTCAGGACTCACACCACCAGCTTCAGGAATAGTTATTACCCCTCAACCGTCAGGCTCTTGAACAAAAGGGGATAACTTCACTTGCTGCATCATTGAAAAATCTCCACAACCTATGGACTCACTTTCAAGGACTCTTCATCTCATGTTCTCGATCTTTATTGCCTATCTATTTATTATTATGGTTCTTTCATATTTGCATTTGCACAGCTTGCTGTCTTCTGCAGTCTGTTTGATCGCCCAAGTTAGTGCAGTCTTTCACTGATTCTGGTACGCTTATTATTCTAGAGATTTGTTGATTATGCCCACAAGAAAATTAATCTCTGGGCTGTTTATGGTGACATACATGTCCTTTGATAATAAATTTACTTTGAACATTGAACTTTTTCCTTGCCAGTCCCGATGAAGAGTGTCAGCCCCAAACGCTGACAACTTATTCCCCTTAATAGATGCTGCCTGACCGAGTTTCTCCGGCATTTTGTGTGTGTGTTGCTTGATAAATTATTGGACATCACAAAACCCACTTTGTGTGTTTGAGAAGGAAACCTATTTTGTTCTGGCTTGGCCTGTAAATGACTCCAAGATGCCGAGGCGCTCTATGACTCTACGCCTCACTCTTAAACAAGGTCAAAGTTCAAATTCAAAGTAAACTTATTATCAAATTGCACATATGTCGCCATATACAACCCTGACATTCATTTTCCTGCGGGCATACTAGACAAACCTATAGAATAGTAACTATGACAGGATCAGTGAAAGATCAACCAGAGTGCAGAAGACAACAAACTCTGCAAATGCAAATATAAATAAGTGGCAATAAATAACGAGAAAAGTGTTGAAATGCCTAATACCAGAGGGCATGCTTTGAAGGCGAGAGGGAGTAGGTTCAAGGCGGATGTGAGAGGTGTTTTTACTATGAGAGCTGTGGGTGTCTGGTATGGTGGTAAATGCAAATACATTAGAGGCTTTTAAGGGACTTGGATAGGCGCATGGATGTAAGGAAGATGGAGGGGTATGGACATGGTGTAGGTAGGTGGGATTAGTGTCAGGGTGTTTTTGATTTGCTTTTTAGCTGCTTTGGCACAACATTGTGGGCCGAATGGCCTGTCCTGTGCTGCACTCTTCTATGTTCTATGTTCTCTGTTCTATGTGATGAAGAGTCCTTGAAAGTGAGTTCATTAGTTGTGGGAGCATTTCAATGATGGGGCAAATGAAACTGAGTGAAGTTATCCCCTTCGCTTCAAGAGCCTGATGGTTGAAAGTTTAATATCTGTTCCTGAACCTGGTGGGGTGAGTCCTGAAGCTCTTATACCTTCTCCCAGTGAGAGGAGCGCATGTCCTGGATGGTATGGATCCCCAATGACAAACACTACTTTCCTTCGACAGCGTTTCATGGTAATCCAGGGCCCAATTATGTAAGGAGGTATTGAGGCCAAGGCCCTGGAGCTCAAAATGGACCAGCAATTAGAAAAGAAAAATTAAACGTGAATTTTGCTAATGATGCCCTTATCCGATAAATAAAATTAAAGGATTAGTAATCATTCGATGAGCAAGTAAAAGATGGGGTATGGAAGGAGGGATTATGATAAAACTTGAGGCCTAACACAACGAATATTCCTTTCCACAGATGCTGGCCTGCCGAGTTCCTTCAGCATTTTGTGTCTGTTGCTCTGGGTTTCCAGCATCTGCAGAATCTCTGACGTTTGTATTAAAGCGTGCTCTGAGCAACGGCAGGGATGTGTTAGCTTATTCGTCACATCAAACGTACATGGGGGAATCTGGAGACTTGAGGCTGCTGTCAAAGCGGAGTTGAACTTCTGTGCGCATCAAAAAACAGGCCCTGAGGTAACGATTTGAAGAAATGCCTCTTGTTAGAGTAATTCAGAGTGATACAAGAGCATTTCGCTGGAATCTCTGAGGAGAAAAGCAAACACAGCAAACAATTGCTGATGAAGAATTCACCGTGCGAGGGCTAATTATAGTTCAGCCCGTATTTCTGCTTCCTGTCTTTGTGGATTGAGAGCAATAGTATTTCTTGGGGTCCTCATTAAATTATCACAGTGAGCAATAAAATTTACTTCCATATCAGCTGTACCATTGTACCACTGTGCGCTTGAGTTATCAGTGTTAGGACTGGGAGGTGCACTCAAGTTTTCAGTTCGAGGACAGGGAGGTTGATTCGAGTTTTAGTGTCAGGACTGGGAGGTGTTCTTCTTCTCCCAGTGATGGTTCTAACACGCTGAGACCTCCTGCGTTAGGAGTGTGAGATCAGGAGTAATAATTGGACTGCTCACTCTGCTCACTGTGACTGGTTTGCCTCAGAGTTTACAACATTTCCATTCTGCGAGTCATTACTGAAACCCGAATGCAAGCAATCCTGCAAGTCTTCAAGAGAAGAACAAAGAGCACAACACAAAACGCTGGAGGAACTCAGCAGGCCAGGCAGCATCCATGGAAAAGAATAAGCAGTCGACATTTCTTCAAGACTGAGAAGGAAGGGGGAAGATGCGAGGATAGAAAAAGTGGGGGGAGGGGAAAGCTGGAAGGTGATAGGTGAAGCTAGGTGGGAGGGAAAGGTCGAAGGATGGAGAGGAAGGAATCTGATAGGAGAGTGGACCATAGGAGAAAGGGAAGGAGCAGGAGACCTGAGGGGAGGTGATAGGCAGATGAGAAGATGTAAAAGGTTAGAGTGAGGAATAGAGGAAGGGCGGGGAGCAGAATTCGATCTCTTATTTCTTCTCACCTGCCTATTACTTCCTCCTGGGTCCTCTCCTCTTCCTCTTTCTCTCCTTTTCCTTCCCTTTCTCCTTTGGTCCTCTCTCCTCTCCTATCAGATTCCTTCTTCTCTGGCCCTTGACCTTTTCCGACCACTTGGTTTTACCACAACCATCCAGCTACCCTCATTCCCCTCCCCCTACCTTTTTATTCTGGCATCTAGCCCCTTCCTTCCCAGTCCTGAAGAAGAACCTCGGCCCGAAATGTCAACTATTTATTCATTTCTATAGGTGCTGCCTGACTTGCTGAGTTCCTCCAGCATTTTGTGTGTGTTCCTTTTTGGATTTCCAGCATCTGCAGTCTTGCTCGTGTTTATGAAGAACAGACAATGTGCTGACAGAGATCAGAAAGGACAAACAGAGAGAGAGAGAGAGAGAGAATGGAGAACTTTCTTCCTTCCACGTCACTTGACTATTTCAGGTCTGCAAGCCCTCTGGTGAAAAATGATATCGTATCTGTTAAATAGGGGCCGTGGACAATTCTGATTTGATGGAGAATGGATGTGAAATCACAGAGGAACATCTGGAGAAATTTCTGAAATGCCCGTTCGCTGCTGTCATTACTGCGCGGTCGGGAATCTTTCACAGGGTAGGCCTCAAAATCCCCGACTTTGCCTGCTGTTGGCGACCGAGGTTGAGGTCGAATCGTTTGGACAGAGATGGCGCTCAGTATTCGGTGTCGGAGAGCTGATCAGAGCTCGAAGTTTTCAGATGACTCAGAGTCGGATTGTGGTCGGGCATGGCAGGGAGAGTTTTTCTTCCTTCTCTCCTCTGTGTGAGATGTGGGACATTTGAGAGACTTTGAACCTTACTGTGCTCACGGACTTCTTCATCAAGTTATGGTATTGTTGCACTGTTGCAACTATATGTTATAATTATGTGGTTTTGTTAGTTTTTTCAGTCTTTGTCTGTCCTGTGTTTTGTGATATCACACCGAGGAAATAATGTATCATTTCTTAATGCATTGCATTTCTAAATGACAATAAAAGAGGACTGCATGTCTTCATAATCGAAAAGATCTTTCAGGTGGAACCGAGTATGAAATTGTGCTGCTTTCTGGAATGAGAATCAGAAGCAGAATCTGGTCGGGGGGAAGTGATGGTCAGGTGAGAAGTAGAAGGTCAGAGAGGCGAATAGAGGAAGGAGTGGGGAGGGAGGAGTTTGTTTACCAGAAGGAGAAGTCACTGTTCATGCCATCAGGTTGGAGGCTACCCAGACGGAATATAAGGTGTTGCTCCTCCACCCTGAGGGTGGCCTCATCTCGGCACAAGACTGACACGTCGAAACTGGAATCAGAATTAAAACGCTTGGCCACCGGGAAGTCCCGCTTGTGGCGGATGGAGCCAAGGATGAAGCGGTCCCCCAACTTACGACGGGTCTCACCAACGTAGGGGCGGCTGCGTCAGGAGCACGACGCACAATAGCCGACCCCGTGGACCTGCAGAAGCTTGTAAAATCATGACAGCCATCGGGGGATAGACAGAGCAAACAAGCTAGGAGATGTTTACCAAAGCTGCAATGTCTCATCTGAGAGGGTGCGTGTTGTAGCGTGGACGAAATCACCGGAGAGACAGAGTCACTGGTAGATACAAAGCAGCTTCTTTATTCAACACAACAAGCAGACATCATACGGACAGAGATGCTTTCGGTAGAAAGGTCTGCTAGCCCAATGTGGGCTCGATATTTATATGCTTAACACAAAGGCAATTGCTACTTAAAAAGTTAGAGACAATGCGTAGACAACGCTTCCTTTTGAAGCTACATGCAAAATATCACACCTCCTAACTTCATCCTTTCCTCCTGACACCAACATGTCTGGATTGTTATCCACAGCCTTTAGGAATGCAAGTTAAATCCACAATACATTTATTTCGCATTTTACATGCTAACATAGAGGAGAATTAGTATTATAAAGTATAGATAATACTGTCTTCGAAACTACCTGTAAACTTCACACTTCCAACGGCAGTGCCTGGCTAGTTGTGGACTCAATCAACAGTACTTTGTCAAATAGGAGTCTGGTGGACAAAGTCATTGAAGTGTAAGTGAATCATCTACCCAAAAACTCGCTCTAACAGTGCGCTTCCTAGGTGAAGGGAATGAGTTCAAAGGGGATGTGTGAGTCAGGGAGTGGGTGGGTGGTGGGAATGTTTGCAGGGGTGGCAGTGGAGGCAGATATGATAAAGGAATTTGTGAGACTCCTTAGAGAGGCACATAAATATACAGAGAGCGGAGGGATATGGACCATGTGCAGGCAGAAGGGATTAGGTGATGTTTACTTAATTACATTGGCACAGCATCGCAGGCTGAAGGGCCTGTCCCTGTGGGACTCTATTCACGCAAAGTTGAAATGCAGCTGACTATCCTGTTTAGTAACGAGCGATCGAGGCAGACAATCACTGGAAAGTAATGCAACATTGCGCCCATGTTTTTGCAACAACCTTAAGTATGTGGGTGTAAGATTTTTAATGACACTTGGAATATGAACCTGAAATATACAGGGACCGTAATCAACAAAATGACTATGCTTAGAGAACAAAAAAAAATTATAACTAAGAGTACTATATCAGAATCAGAATCAGGTTAATGTCACCGGCATATGTTGTGAAATTTGTTAACTTTGCAGCAGCAGTACAATGCCACAAAGTAAAAGCTGTGAATTACAGTAAGTATATATACTGTATATTAAAAAGGCATCCGTTAGTCTCGTGAGACCATGGATTTGCTCCTTGGAAAGTTTCCAGGGCGCAGGCCTGGGCAAGGTTGTATGGAAGACCGGCAGTTGCCCATGCTGCAAGTCTCCCCTCTCCATGCCACCGATGTTGTCCAAGGGAAGGGCATTGGGACCCATATAGCTTGGCACCGGTGTCATCGCAGAGCACTGTGTGGTTAAGTGCCTTGCTCAAGGACACAACACGCTGCCTCGGCCAAGGCTCGAACTCACGACCTTCAGATCACTAGACGGACACCTTAACCACTTGGCCACGCGCCAACACTATTAAATAGGTAAATTAAATAAGTAGTGCAAAAATAGAAATAAAAGTAGTGAGGTGGTGTTCATGGGTTCAATGACCATTCAGAAATCAGATGGCAGAGGGGAAGAAGCTGTTCCTGAATCGTTGAGTGTGTGCCTTCAGGCTCCTGTACCTCCTCCCTGATGGTAGCAATGGGAACAAGGCATAATGGGGATTCTTAATGATGGACGCCGCCTTTTTGAGGCACCGCTCCTCGGAGATGTCCTGGATGCTGGGGAGGCTGGTACCCACAAGGCTAAGTTCACAACTCTCTGCAGCTTATTTCAATCTTGTACAGTAGCCCCCAACCCCCACCCCACATCAGATGGTGATGCAGCCAGATGGAATACTCTCCACGGTACAGCAGCGCGAATTTTCGAGTGGTTTTTGGCGACAGATCTACCAAATCTTCTGAGACTCCTAACAAAATATAGCCTTCTTTGTAGCTGCATTGGTATGCTGGGACCAGATTAGCTTCTCAGAGATATTGACACCCAGGAGCTCGAATTCGCTCACTCTCTCCACACCCACTTCTCATCCCTCTGTTCAATAACGTATTCAGGACGTTAATATGTAACGAGGTGGCGGTAGTGTGTGCATGTTTCTATGATTCAAATCAAGTCAGACACACTAATCTCTTTGCCTGCAATGATTTTATTCTTTCAGCCTGTGGCGAGTATGTTTTAAAAAGTCTGAAAGCAAATGTTTGCTCTGTTAGTGTAAGTGGAGGCCCATCAAACCCAATAGTATCTAACTCGACAGTCCCTGACGAAGGGTTCCGGCCCGAAACGTTGACAGAGTCCTGACGAAGGGTTCCGGCCCGAAACGTTGACTGATCGTTTCCACGGATGCTGCCCGACCTGCTGAGTTCCTCCAGTGTGTTGTGAGTATCTAACTCAACATCTTTAGTTTGTTTCGAACAAACTTCCTCTGTTATGACTCCCTTAATTTAGCTGTTTGCTGAGTTTCTTTTTAACGATGCTTTTTCAGGACGGCATTGTGGTGTAGCAGTTCAAGGTTCAAGTTCAAAATACACTTATTATCCAAGTATGTATACGTTCTACAACCTTGAGATCTGTCTCCTTACGGGCAGCCACAAAACAGGGAACCCAAAATGTGTGTGTGTGTGTGTGTGTGTGTGTGTGTGTGTGTGTCAGTCAACCGACACATTCACACAAACCTTTTCATCTTCATGTCTTTTGTCCCTTGCTAATTATCTTGGTTTGGTCAGCAAGCACGAGATTACACTGGTCAAAGTTCCAAAGCTCAAAGTAAATTTCATTATGAGGGTACATTTATGTCACCACATTTAAGTCTGATAAAGAAGAAGAGGGAGTTGTATGACGTGTATAGGAAGCAGGGAGTAAATAAGGTGCTTGAGGAGTATAAGAAGTGCAAGAAAATACTTAAGAAAGAAATCAGGAAGGCTAAAAGAAGACATGAGGTTGCCTTGGCAGTCAAAGAGAAGGATAATCCAAAGAGCTTTTACAGGTATATTCAGAGCAAAAGGATCGTAAGGGATAAAGTTGGTCCTCTTGAAGATCAGAGTGGTCGGTTAATGTGCGGAACCAAAGGAAATGGGGGAGATCTTAAATAGGTTTTTTGTGTCTGTATTTACTAAGGAAACTGGCATGAAGTCTATGGAATTAAGGGAAACAAGTAGTGAGATCATGGAAACTGTACAGATCGAAAAGGAGGAGGCCCTTGCTGTCTTGAGGAAAATTAAAGTGGATAAATCCCCGGGACCTGACAAGGTGTTCCCTCGGACCTTGAAGGAGACTAGTGTTGAAATTGCAGGGGCCCTGGCTGAAATATTTAAAATATCGCTGTCTACAGGTGAAGTGCCAGAGGATTGGAGAGTAGCTCATGTTGTTCTGTTGTTTAAAAAAGGATCAAAAAGTAATCTGGGAAATTATAGGCTGGTAAGTTTAACATCGGTAGTAGGTAAGTTATTGGAGGGAGTACTAAGAGACAGAATCTACAAGCATTTGGATAGACAGGGACTTATTAGGGAGATTCAACATGGCTTTGTGCGTGGTAGGTCAAGTTTGACCAATCTATTGGAGTTTTTCGAGGAGGTTACCAGGAAAGTGGATGAAGGGAAGGCAGTGGATATTGTCTACATGGACTTCAGTAACGCCTTTGACAAGGTCTTGCATGGGAGGTTAGTTAGGAAAATTCAGTCACTAGGTATACATGGAAAGGTAGTAAATTAGATTAGACATTGGCTCAATGGAAGAAGCCAAAGAGTGGTGGTAGAGAATTGCTTCTCTGAGTGGAGGCCTGTGACTAGTGGTGTGCCACAGGGATCAGTGCTGGGTCCATTGTTATTTGTCATCTATATCAATGATCTGGATGATAATGTGGTAAATTGGATCAGCAAGTTTGCTGATGATACAAAGATTGGAGGTGTAGTAGACAGTGAGGAAGGTTTTCAGAGCCTGCAGAGGGACTTGGACCAGCTGGAAAAATGGGCTGAAAAATGGCAGATGGAGTTTAATACTGACAAGTGTGAGGTATTGCACTTTGGAAGGACAAACCAACGTAGAACATACAGGGTTAATGGTAAGGCACTGAGGAGTGCAGTGGAACAGAGGGATCTGGGAATACAGATACAAAATTCCCTAAAGGTGGCGTCACAGGTAGATAAGGTCGTAAAGAGAGCTTTTGGTACATTGGCCTTTATTAATCAAAGTATTGAGTATAAGAGCTGGAATGTTATGATGAGGTTGTATAAGGCATTGGTGAGGCCGAATCTGGAGTATTGTGTTCAGTTTTGGTCACCAAATTACAGGAAGGATATAAATAAGGTTGAAAGAGTGCAGAGAAGGTTTACAAGGATGTTGCCGGGACTTGAGAAACTCAGTTACAGAGAAAGGTTGAATAGGTTAGGACTTTATTCCCTGGAGCGTAGAAGAATGAGGGGAGATTTGATAGAGGTATATAAAATTATGATGGGTATAGATAGAGTGAATGCAAGCAGGCTTTTTCCACTGAGGCAAGAGGAGAAAAAAACCAGAGGACATGGGTTAAGGGTGAGGGGGGAAAAGTTTAAAGGGAACATTAGGGGGGGCTTCTTCACACAGAGAGTGGTGGGAGTATGGAATGAGCTGCCAGACGAGGTGGTAAATGCGGGTTCTCTTTTAACATTTAAGAATAAATTGGACAGATACATGGATGGGAGGTGTATGGAGGGATATGGTCCGTGTGCAGGTCAGTGGGACTAGGCAGAAAATGGTTCGGTGCAGCCAAGAAGGGCCAAAAGGCCTGTTTCTGTGCTGTAGTTTCTATGGTTTCTATGGTTTCTATATGACCTTGAGATTTTTTTTCCTGCGGGCATACTCGGCAAACCTAGAGATTAGTAACTGTAACAGGATCAATGAAAGATCAACCGGAGTGCAGAAGACAACAAACTGTGCAAATGCAAATATAAAGAAATAAGAATAAATAATAAGAGCATGAAATAATTAGAATCAGAATTAGGTTTAATATCACTGGGGTATGTCATGAAATTTGCTAACTTAGCGGCAGCAGTACAAAGCAATACATAATTATATAGATAAATTGATCAATTACAGTAAGTATATATATGTATATTAAATAGGTAAATTGAAAATAGTGCAAAAACAGAAGAATGAAAAAAAAGTCCTTAAACTGAGATCATTGGTTGTGGCAACATTTCAATGATGAGTCAAGTAAGTGTAGTTATCATCTTTTGTTCAGGAACGTGATGGTTGAGGGATAGTAACTGTTCTTGAACCTGGTGGTGTGAGTCCTGAGACTCCTGTACCTTCTACCTGATGGCAGCATTGAGGAAAGAGCATGGCCTGGGTGATGAGGATCGTTGATGCTGTTTTCCTATGACAGTGTTTCATGTAGATGTGCTCAATGGTTGGAGGGCTCTACCCGTGATGTACTGGGCCAAATCCACTACTTTTTGCAGGATTTTCAATTTAAGGGCATTGGTGTTTGCATTCCAGGCTGTGATGCAGCCAGTCAATACACTCTCCATTACACATCTATAGAAGTTTCTCAAAGTTTTTGACGTCATACCAAATCTCCGCAGGCTCCTAAGGAAGTTGTGGTTACGGTGTCAGTGGTTACGGAAGAACTGTTTACACTGGCTTTGGTCGTGCTCCATTCCACAGACCTTAAAGAACCAAGATAGTGACAGATAGGGTGGTTGGGTGTAATTCTACTAAGGAGACAGAGGGACATCAAAGTCATTCCCAGCGCAACTCACATAATGCGCTGAAGGAACTCAGCCGGACAGGCAGCATCTACGGAGAGGAATAAGCAGTGGACACTTTGAGCCGACATCCTTCATCAGGACTGGGAAAAGGGGGATGAAACCAGACTAGGAAGGTGTGGGGAGAGAAAGGAGTACCAGCTGACAGGTAATAGGGGAGACCAGGTGAGGGGGAAAGTGGGTGGGTGACGGAAAGGGGGTGAAGTGGGAGGCTGTGAGGGGACAGGTGGAAGATATAATGAGCTGAAGGACATGTAGGTGTGGTAGCGAGTCTGGATGAGTACATGGTTGAAGAGTTGACGGTCAGTAGAGATCATGGGTGGAGGTGGGAGCACTGAGAGAGAGAGAGTCTCACTGAACTCCTTTAGGGGAAGATTTAAACTTCTTCAGGGTCGGCATCCCTTGAAGAAGCTTTGCGGTGGAGTGGCAAATCATAAACACAGGAGATTTTGCAGATGCTGGAAATCTTCAGCAACACGCACAAGATGCTGGAGGAACTCAGTAGCAGCATTCTTCTACTGCTGTGATGAGGCCATGTTCGGGTTGGAGGAGCAACTACTTGTATTCCATTTGGGTCACCTCCAACCCAATGGCATGAACGTCAATTTCTTGAACTTCTGGTAATTGCCCCCAAATCTCTTTCACCATTCCCCATTCCTGTCTCCCTCACTCACTTTATCTCCTTACCTGGTCTTCACCTCCCTTTGCTGCTCCTTCCCCTTTCCTTTCTTCCATGGTCTCCTGTCCTCTCCTATCAGATTCCCCCTTCTCCAGCATCTTATCGCTTTCACAATCAACTTCCCATCTCTTTACTTCACTCTCTCCTACCTCCCAGTTCCACCCATCACCTGCTCAACTTGTACTTCTTCCTCCCCTCCCACACCTTCTTACTCTGACTTCTCCCCTTCATCTCCAGTTCTGATGAAGAGTCTCCGCCTGAAACGTCGACTGTTTTCTCTTTTCCATAGGTGCTGCCTGACCTGCTGAGTTCCTCCGGCATTTTGTGGGTGTTGCTTAGGATTTCCAGCGTCTGCAGATTCCCTCGTGTTTACAGGATTCCTAACTCTTTCTTAGATAGCAGTCCTTAGGAAGAAATAATAACATTGGGCAACAAAGAAGTTGCTTCCTGAATGTATTTGGATGGATCTTATGGATTTTGGGCTGCTGATCATGAAAATCCTGAAGAAATTTCCCTGTCACGCACCATTTTTTTGTAATTGCCTATATTTGTTATTTCAATTCATAATTCAAGTCAATTAAGATGTTGCCCACAATGTAAGCTGAAAAGCTTTCTATCTTGCAGGTGATGGGTGAAACTGGGAGAGGGGGAGGGACTGAAGTAAAGAGATGGGAGGTTGATTGTGAAAGAGATAAAGGGCTGGGGAAGGGGGAGTCTGATAGGAGAGGGTAGAAGACCATGGAAGAAAGTAAAGGGGGAGGAGAGGGTGGATGCTGCATGGCAGGATAGGGTTTAGAAAGGCTATAAAATCAGCACGCACACACCATTCCAAGCATTGCATTTACATGTATATCAGTTTGAAATCACGTTGATGCACATGCTCTACGTGCATAGCATACTGTGTGTACTCATTATAATAAAGCAATTGTGCTTTCAGGAGTACTTATGATAGCAAAATGTCTCACCAATGTTGCAATAGTGATACTTTCTGTTGTGGTGAGTATATGCTTAAATCTCAAAGATGGAGTATGACTCCCCCTTATTAAGAAAGCGCCTATGAGATCTACTTTGGGTGTAAAATTGACAAAGCTTGGGCTCTTCACATTTTCTGCATTCCCATTTAGACTTCTTCCCTGCAAATCTTGGCGCTGTCAGTGACGAGCATGGTGAAAGGTTTCACCAGGACATTGCGGTCATGGAGAAATGGTATCAGGGCAACTGGAATCCATCAATGCTGGCTGATTATTGTTGGACACTTAAGTGAGAAACCTCAGACACTGAGTACAAATGAAAATCATCAACAAAACATTTTTAACTCAGTTGAACTATTGCAAGGCATCAGCACCATTGTACAATTAAATACATCATAGTCAATATAAATTAATTTCTCATTTCTCCAAATTCCTATGTGATATAGGCAGTCTGAAGTCAGATTTGTGTACAGCTTCAAGTGGTCTATCATAACCACAATATAATTCTGAGGAAGCAACAGCTTTGAAAAAAAATTGTTGTCCACTGTTATCAGTGTGATGTCTTGTACCTTGTGGACAGTTAATGCAACTCTGTAGATTCAGGTGTAGAGTGCGCAGCATCACTGTAGAGGAGGAGAAGATGGCGGCGCAACGGCAGCGCGCGCGGCCTCTCCGGTGATCGATACCTGTAATCTGTCAAGTAGGGGACCGTGCACAATTCTGATTTGATGGAGACAGCCGTGAGAGTACGGAGGAACATCTGGAGAAACTTCTGAAATGCCCGCTTCGCTGCCGCTGCTACTGTGTGGTAACCGGAATCTCTGGAGCTGAAGGCCCCGAAATCCTCAGCTTTGCGTGTTTCAGCGGCCGGGGCGAGGTCTAAGGCGCTCGGCAGAGGATGACGCTCGGGAGGCTGTGTCAGAGAGGCTGGTCGGAGGCTCGAAGTTTTCGGATGGATGGACTCAGTGTCGGCTGTGGTCGGCTGCTTCCAAGGCATCGGCAAGTTGATGGTGCCTGGAGGTTTATGGGAGGGAGTTTCTCCCTTTTGCCGCCTGCTATCGGGGACTTGGGAGTCGATCGACTAGGGGACTTTTGAGACTTTTTTTTACCGTACCCATGGTTTGTTCTTCATCAAATTATGGCATTGCTTTGCACTGTTGTAACTATATGTTATAATTATGGGGTCTGTCAGCGTTAGTCTTTGGTCTGTCCTGTTTTCTGTGATATCACTCCGGAGAAACATTGTATAATTTATTAATGCATGTATGCATTTCTAAATGACAATAAAAGAGGATTGAGTGTCCTCATAATCGAACTGCACACTTATGCTTGAGATAATGGATGTGCTTGTGGAAAGTCACAATCAAGCAAAATTAATGAATACTCCACTGATCTAATATTTAACCAATGGGGATTTTTTTATTAACAGTAGAGTTTAATAAAACTGAATAAGTAGTTTTACTGGATAAATTACACGTGGGTTAATTTCTTAAGAACATGAAGGTGAGAAGGGGTAGGTTCAAAGGGGATGTGAGAGGTAAGTTTTTTACTCAGAGAGTGGCAGATGCGAAATGCACTGCCTGGTATGGCGGTAGAGGTAAATACATTAGAGGCTTTTAAGAGATGTTCAGATAGGCACATGGATGTGAGGGAGATGGAGGGATATGGACGTGGTGTAGGTAGGAGGGATTAGTGTTTGATGTTTTTGATATGCGTTTTAGCTGGATTGGCACAGCATTGTGAGCTGAATGGCCTGTCCCTGTGCTGTACTCTTCTATGTCCTATATTCTAATAAAAGTATACCCTGGAACAGCTCATTTTTAAAGATCTTATACCAGGGGTTCCCAGCCTATTTTATACCATGGACCCCTACCATTAGCTGAGGGGTCTGTGGACCCCATGTTGGGGACTCTTGTCTTATACTCCCAAACAAGAGAAAACCTGCAGATGCTGGAAATCCAAGCCACACACACAAAACGCTGTTCACTCTTTTCCATAGATGCTGCCTGGCCTGCTGAGTTCCTCCAGCATTTTGTGTGTGTTCCCTGATTATATTATTTGTTTGAGTTTTGAAAACTACTCCATAGTACAATGCCAGTTCGGATGTGATACTGCCAGGGAATGTTCCCAGGAGAATAATTGCACCATATGTGTACTTTCATTCACCTTCATATTAAAATTCTTATCCTTGCTTCTAAATTCCCCCGTAATTCTGTCCTCCTTTATCCCCTCTAGTCCCACGTCCCTGCAGGAAAGCTGCATGGCTCCATTTTCTGTCTCTTGACTATCCCTGAATGAAGTTGCCCCATCGCTGACAGACATGCCTTTAGCTCACTAGGCCTCAGGCTTTGTAATTTCCCCCCTAAATTTCTGGTTCTTTCCCTCCCTTTGCCTCTCAGCGCCCAGCCTTGAGACCCATTGTGAGAGGCAGAAACAGGTAAGGCCGGCCAACGGGGCTCTAGTGAAGCTGTATGGGTCAATCCCCTGTGCGGTGGATGCAGGAGTTAGCACAGAGCTTTACAGTATGAATGACCCAGGTTCAATTCCTACCACTGCCTGTAAGGAATTTGTACATTCTCCCTGCAACTGCATGGGCTTCCTCCAGATGCTCCTGTTTCCTTCCACAGACCATAGACATGCCAGTTGGTAGGTTCATTGGTCATTGTAAATGATCCCGTGATTATGTTGAGTCCTGTCGACACTTGAGGCCGAGACCCTACATCAGGTCTGGAGAAAACAAAAAGGTGAGGAGTCAGAGTGGGGGAGGTGAGGAAGAAACACAAGGTGAAAGGTGAAACCGGAAAGGGGGGTGGGAGGGGTGAAATAATGCCCCCCCTCTTCACCATTCTCCATTCCCATTTCCCTCTCTCACCTCCCTCTGGTGCTTTTCCCACTTTTCTTTCTTCCATGGCCTTCTGTCGTCTCCTATCTGATTTCCCCCTTCTCCAGCCCTTCTTTCACCAATAATCGACTTCCCAGCTCTTTAGTTCATCCCTCCAAACCCCTGCCTCCCCCAGGTCCTGATGAAGAGTCTCGGCCCAAAACGTCAACTGTACTCCTTTCTGTAGATGCTGCCTGGCCTGCTGAGTTCCTCCAGCATTCTGCTTGTGTTGGTGGTTTCCAACACCCATAGATTCTCTCTTGTTCACCTGTTACCTCGTGTTTCTTCCTCCCCTCCCCCACCTTCTTATTCTGACCCCTCATCCTTTTTCCCTCCAGCCCGAAACGTTGATTGTACTCTTTTCCATAGACGCTGTGTTCCTCCAGCATTTTTGTGTGTGTTTCTCGGATTCCTGGCACCTGCAGATTCTCTCTTGTTTATGTTGAGTTCTGCTCACTTGGACTCCGCAAATATTTAGTACACCTGCGCACGCTCCTTGCTATGTGGGTGGGCGGGGGAGGAGAAGAGGGGAATTGTGGGATGTAAAGGTGGCGACCCTCAGGTATTGAATGGAGCCGCTGAAAGTAAAGTTGTTAAACAAAAGAAAAGCATGTCCATGATGTTTGGGGGTTAACAATCAGGCTACGGTGAAACCAGGGTATTGCTGGGAGTGTGGCTCGAACGGGCCTGTTCCACGTTGTTTCTCAATAAATAAAAAGAGCTGTTAAGAGGAAGAAGCAGCACCATGATACTTAAAAAGACTAAACTTTAATGACCAGTGGAGCCTGCTGTCCATACACCGGCCCTTCGATCAGAATACAGTCACAAACTTGTCACGCACTGCAGACAGATGACACGGAGAACATATAAACGAGAAAATCTTGAATCCCAGGCAGGCTGGGACAAACGCACATCAGAAATTAATTAGGTGGAATGATAATCTGCTGACTGCGAAACATAAAAAGGCTTAGCTGCTTCTTTTTCAAGGGCAAGGCAACTTTTATTGGCGCCTGGAAGGAAAGTTATTCAGCGGCCAAGGTACCAATATGTCAAAAACTGGCACACAAGCCATGGAAATTAAAATTGGTGATGCCTGGCCATTTTCATGCTAAATACCCTGATCTAGCATGCATCGCCTAGCCGGGACCTTGGTACTGGAATAGGCAATGCTCAGCAGATGTGTCCTCCAGAGGTCTTTGGATGCTGGTGGTCATTTGAAAATTAACACAGTTGAGATCTTCCCATTGGAATATGCGTGTTTATTTCAAACATGGGGAAGCCTGGAGATGCCAGAAGTGCAAAGCAACACACAGAAAATGCTGGAGGAGCTTGGCAGGTCGGGCAGCATCTATGGGAAAAGAATAGACAGTCGACAGTTCAGGCCAAGACCCTTGAAGGGCTGAGTCCTGATGAAGGGTCTCGGCCCGAAACATTGACTAAATACTTTTTTCCATAGATGCTGCCTGGACTGGTGAGTTCCTCCAGAGTTTTATGTGTGTTATTGCTTATTTATTTATTTAGAGATTGTGAGGGTGGAGCACTGAAGGAGGGGTGTGAGTCAGGTGGAAGAGAAGGAGTGCCAGGGGCAGTCGGGGGGGGGGGGGGTGGCGTGGCTGTAGATACACCCAGCCCTGAGACATGAGGCACGGTCATTTGATTCCAAAAAATTGGTTTATTGATCGTTACAGAATGTTTCTCTGGTGCTTCCTGTTCCCTCCCCTCTCCCTCCCCCTTTTCCCAACCATGATTCCCCTCTCCCTTCCCCCTTCCCACTCTCAGTCCACAGAAGAGACCCAAATCAGAATCAGGTTTATCATCACTCACGTATGTCATGAGTTTTGGTCTTTTTGTGGTAGCAGTACAGCGCAATACATAAAATTACTACAGTAATGTGCAAAAGTCTTAGGCACAGCTATAGATATGTGCTCAATACTTTTACACAGTACTGTACATCATCATTTTTGTTGTTTCACAGCAATGGTACAATGCATGCGTAACAAATTTCTATAATTTACAATAAAAAAATAAATAATCGATTGTCCATCATATCCGATGACGACAATAGTCAATCAATCAGGCCCTGTGAGGGAGAGTTTTTGAAGTGGAAATGTCATTCCACTTCAGCAGCTCTAATCTCTTGACCTTGTAAGTCTGAGCCTTGTGGTACAAGTAATCATCACATCTGGAGTTTTCCTTGGCTGCAGTGGATGACTGTGATGTCTTCTGAGCCTTGTCATTCCCTTCGCTCTCCACGGAGCGTTGCAGAACCATCTTCCTGGCTGTTGGATCTCACTGTAGATCTCATTCGGCCTGTCACATGCTGGGATAGGCACGTCCCCATCTCACCAAGGTATGAGACCCACCAGCTACCCTCCCCTGGTTTATCCCGCCTGTCACGCAGTGTACCGGGGTGTGGCCGTTGTCACTTGTAACAGCTACTTGTAGACACCGGTGAGAGCTGAGTGTCTGGTGGGGACCAAAGATGAGTGAGCTGCCCAAATGGACACAGCAAGCCCCTTCACCAGAGGTGACACCCCATATACCCTCTCAAAAAAAGTAAATTATGTGAAAGAAGAATAGTAGCATTCAAGAACTCATGGACCATTCAAAAATCTGATGGTGGAGGGACAGGAACCTGTTCCTATAATATTGAGTGTGTGTCTTCAGCCTCCTGTACCTCCTCCCCAATGGTAGTAATGAGAAGAGGGCATGTCCTGGGTGGCGAGGTTCCGTCACGACGGACGCCACCCTTTTGAATCATCGCCTTCTGAAAACGTCCTTGATGGCGGGGAGGCCTGTGGCCGTGACGGAGCTGCCTGTGCCTCCAACTCCCCACAGCCTCTTGCGGTTCTGTGCTTTGGAGCCTGCATACCAGACGGTGATGCAGCCAGTCAGAATGCCGTCTACCATGCAACTGTAGAGATTTTCTAGAGCCTTTGGTGACAAACCAAATCTTCTCAATCTTCTTAGTGAAGTCTGGCCACTGACGTGGCTTCATCAGGATTGTATCAGATGTCAAATATTCAAGATTCAAAGTGCATATATTGGTAAAGTACGTACATAAAATACACTCTGAGGTTCATCCTCCATGCAGTCAACCACAAAACAAAGAAACACCACAGAAATCATTCAAGAAAACATCAAACACCCCATGCGTGAAAGAAGAACAAACTGCGCAAATGGGAAAAAAATGAGTGAACAACACATAGAATATCAAACATTAAACCAGTAGTATACAGTTTGGTTCAGTTCAGCGCTACTTGTCCACTGCAGGCCGTAGAGCTATTTTCCACCGAGGCACCCCAGTCCCTAACAATCACCTCAATAAAACCGCGCAAAAACAGCAAAAAAAGAGTAACTAGAATCAAGAAACACATGCAACATGACTTTCAAAGTCCCCCAACATGAATTTCACAGCCTCGCCAACCAATCCTTGCAACATGGATCCCAAGACTCCTGCGGTTGCCTCTGACAGCAGCTAGCAAGAGGGAGAGGAAGACCGATCAAATACAAGCTGAATAGCAGCCCGTCCTCTGCCCTCATTCTCGTCTCCTTGATCGTCGCCTCAATCGGAGAGAAGCAATGGAGTTGATCGATGTCCTTCAAGTATTGTAATTCTATCTCAATCACTTCTTCTGGCAACTCATTCCATATGCTCACTGTTAGGGCCTATTCTGGAGTTAGGGGAAATAACAAATATTAACTTCGATAGCAACCAATATTCAGATCTGAATGTGGACTGTAGATTGAATTTAAAATGCAGCTCTGAACAATGGTGTTCTTGGAGGTGCAGATTGGGGTTGACTGCAGACCAGGGAACATCCATTCACTTGATGTCTGCATATGCATGAACGCAGCTCGAGGGAGACAATGCTGACCAACATTAATTTTGGGTGTCTGGAGTGTGGATGTGAAGAAGGAAGTGTTTGAAAATTATATGTAATGCAAAGGAAGCATTGTAGATACATTGTAACTATTGGATTGTCCTGCTGTTACCTTTGATCTTCAGAGTATAAAAATGTCACGTAGTATTGGGTCGGGCAGGCCTCTTCTTCAATGAGTGTCTCGAATATGATGCCTGTTGCTCACTTTTGCTGATAAAGATTTCTACGTCCACTTGCTTCAGTGTCTCTCCGGTGACTTCATTCATCATCACAACACTCACCACCTTCTGTGTGAAAAAGTCGCCACCTTTGTCCCTTTTAAATCTTTCTCCTCTCACTTTAAACCTATGCTCTTTAGTTTTGGATTCGCCTGCCCTAGGCAAAAAGTGGTGACTATTCATCACGGGGACACACATCAAAGTTGCTGGTGAACGCAGCAGGTCAGGCAGCATCTCTAGGAAGAGGTACAGTTGACGTTTCAGCCTGAGACCCTTCGTCAGGACTAACTGAAGGAAGAGTTAGTAAGAGATTTGAAAGTGGGAGGGGGAGGAGGAGATGCGAAATGATAGGAGAAGACAGGAGGGGGAGAGATGGAGCCAAGAGCTGGACAGGTGATTGGCAAAGGGGATATGAGAGGATCATGGTACAGGAGGCCTAGGGAGAAAGAAAAGGGGGAGGGGGGGAAGCCCAGAGGATGGGCAAGGGGTATAGTGAAAGAAATGGAGGGAGAAAAAGGAGAGAGAAAAAAAGAATATGGGTATATAAATAAATAACGGATGGGGTACGAGGGGGAGGTGGGGCATTAGCGGAAGTTGGTACGAGGGGGAGTTGGGGCATTAGCGGAAGTTGGTACAAGGGGGAGGTGGGGCATTAGCGGAAGTTTGTACGAGGGGGCTTGATTTGAATTCAAGACTCCAGATCAATGGTCAATGCCAACAGATACATGAGCAGCTTGCCACCATCTCATAACTCAGTCAACTCAAAGCACTTCGGGTTTCCTGAGGCAGGGGGAAAGGTGCTCTACAAATGCAAGCTCTCAGACTTGCCCCACCATCACTTACAAGTAGCAAAAGACCTATTTGGGCAAACCATTCAAAGTTTGGAGCGGAAAGTCATTGGAGAGTCAATAGAAAAGGTTCTGCTTGGCTCTCACTCAATGTCACCAAAGCAAAGGAGCTGGTTGTGGATTACAGGAGGAATGGAGACGGGCTAACCCCTATTGACATCAATGGATCTGGGGTTGAGAGGGTAAACAGCTTTAATTTCCTCAGCATCCGCATCACCAAGGACCTCACATGGTCTGTACACAGCTGTGTATGTCACAATGGCGGGACATTGGGAGCAAAGGTGGACCCAAATGCAAGACACATCTTCTGAGGTTACTTAGATTTAGTTTCTTGTCCGATACCAGGAGAGCAAGGCAGGAGCAGGAAATAGCGAACTGGACAAGGACTCAGGACTACAACTAGGCTGGGACCAAGCGTCTGGGCTTGGACTCGGAATCGGCTCCCAGAACTAGAGGAGGCTTGAAGAGGCTAGGGTATGGACTCCGAGCCAGAGACTGGGCAAGGATCCAGTACCTGGGTCTTGCCTCGGGCTTGGACCCCGGAACCAGGCAAGGACATGACATGGGCTAGGGAGAGGAGGAACATGGGAACACAGAGCCTCGGTCTCGGGGAGCAGGTACGTGAAACCATGGACACATACACAGAACACAGAGTCGGGACCCCTCCTTGGCTACAGGACAGAGGGCCAGGACTCACACACAGAACAGAGAGCCGGGACCCCTCCTTGGGTACAGGACATAGGGCCGGGACTCGCACACAGAACAGAGAACCGGGACCCCTCCTTGGGTACAGGACATAGGGCCAGGACTCATGACCCTCCATGGGGCAACGGCAAGATGACCTGATTTACCCCACGGAGGCGAGGACCAGACAAGACAAGACCAACACGAATGAACACCAGACAGTACTTATCTAGCTCCGGTGATGGAACTAGACTGAAGTGCAGGTGGGGCCTGCAGATGAGGGCTAGAGGCAAGAGGGGCAGAGAAGGGATTCAGACAGGGGGGTAGCACAGGAATCACAGACCGCCAGGGCCAGGACTTGACTTAGAACTGGGAAGCCGCCAGGACCAGGACTTGATTTGGTGCTCGAATGCCGCCAGAGACAGGACTTGACTTGGTGCTTGAATGCCGCGAGGGACACGACTTGACTTGGAACTTGAATGCCGCCGGAGCCAGGACTTGACTTGGAGTCTCCCGGTAGTGGCCAGCTCTCGACTCGGCCCGGGAACAGTAGACAGCGGTTCTTGATTCCTTCCGGCGGGTTAACTGACGGACCCACCTCGGTGAGGAAACTTTGCAGGCTTGCTTCGGTGAGGTAACTGGACAGGGTTGCTCCGGTGAGGAAATGCGAATGACTGGCACTCGCTTCGGCAGAGACTAGGCTTGCTCCAGCCAGATGACATCGGCACACTGTACCTTGGATGACTTTGCAGACGCTCTCGTGCCGAACGGCTGAAAGCCAGAGACTATAAACTACCGGTTCAGCTGAGTGTTAATTGCCTCTAATCACCGAAGTCGAGGGACACAGGAAAACAGGGAATCAACGGTCCGGATTGTAACATAAACAAGGTAAATTTAAAGGGACCCCGATCCAGACCATGACAGTGTGGTGAAAAAGGCACTACAGCACCTCTTTCACCTCAGACGGTTGAGGAAGTTTGATATGGGCCCCCAAATCCTAAGAACTTTCTACAAGGGCACAATTGAGAGCATCCTGACTGGCTGTATCACTGCCTGGTATGGGAACTGTACCTCCCTTAATCGCAGGACTCTGTAGGGAGTGGTGCGGACAGCCCAGCGCATCTGTAGTTGTGAATTTCCCATGATTCAGGACATTTACAAAGACAGGTGTGTAAAAAGGGACTGTAGAGTTATTGGGGACCCAAGTCACCCCAACCACAATCTATTCCAGCTGCTACCTTCCAGGAAACGGTATCGCAGCATAAAAGCCGGGACCAACAGGCTCCGAGACAGCTTCCTCCACCAGGCCATCAGACTGATTAACTCACGCTGATTTGAGTGTACTCCATATTACACAGACTGTTCTATTTATCATAAATTATTATAAATGACTATGATTGCACATTGCACATTTAGACGGAGACATAACATAAAGATTTTTACTCCTCATGTACATGAAGAATGTAAGAAATAATTCAATTCAAGAAAGTGAAGGAACAAGAATTGGGCAGAATAGACTGAATTTGACAAGATTTCAAACCAGGAAAATTACTTTTACATCTTATTGTTTCTGGATCTCTAGGGTTTCAACGATAATAAAAATGCAGACAATTTGCAAGCATCATATTTGCAAAAAAAGAAATATCATTTCTTCAGCTAAATTTATAATCATTCAAGGAGATTGTATTTATTATTACTTTATGGGGATAAAAAAACACCCCTCTGCCAACAGAACACTTTGCACCCTTCTGGTCACCTCTTTATAGGAAGGATATGAAAACTTTAATAGAGGGTGCAGGGATGTTTATCAGGATGCTGCCTGGATCTGAGAGCATGTCTTATGAGGAGAGGTTGAGCGAGCTAGGGGTTTTTCTCTTTAGAGCAAAGGAGGATGAGAGGTGTCTTGATAGAGGTGTATAAGATAAGAAGCATAGAGAGAGTGGACAGACAGTGCTTTTTCCCAGGGTGGAAATGTCCAATACAAGAGGGTACAGTAATAATTTTAAGCTGACTGAAAGAAAGTATAGGAGAGGATGGAAGAAATTGTTTTTTTTTTACACAGAGAGTGGTGGGTTCATGGTAGAGTGATGGTAGAGGCAGATACATTAGAAACATTGCAGAGATCAGTGCTTGGGCTGTTTGATTGAGGGGATTAAAAAGCAATAGTCCAAATTTGGTGATAGTACAAAACTCAGTAGGATGGCGATTTTGGAAGAGAATGCATGAAAACTTCAAGGCGGTATGGACAGGCTGAGAACCTGGAAGATGGAAAGCCATACAGAATATGAGAGGTCATCTACTTCGGTTCACATGACAATGAGGCAGAGTATTTGCTAAATGGTGAGTGATTGGTGAGTGTCAACATTCAGCAGGACCTGGGGATCCTTGTGCAGAAAACACTGAGAGCCAGTGTGCAGGTGCAGTCAGACATTTGAAAGGCAAATGGTATATTGGCTTTCATTATGAGAAGCTTTGATCAGTAGGAAAATGAAGGGTGCGCCTGGAGTATTGTGTACCATTTTTGGTCTCCCATTGCAAGAGACCATGTACTTCCCATAGAGGGAGTGCTTTGAAGATTCATAGCAACACAAGCAAAATGCTGGAGGAACTCAGCAGGTCAGGCAGCATCTACGGAGATGAATAAACTGTCTATGTGTCGAGCCGTGACCCTTCATCAGAACTGAAGATGCATAGACTGGTTCCAGACTTAACGTGTGTGCCATTTGAGGAAAGATGAGCAAAGATGGTCTGCAGTCTCCAGAGTTTAGAAGAATGGATATAAGACCATTAGACAAAGGAGCAGAATTAGGCCATTCAGCCCATTGAGTCATTCTATCATGGCTGGCTTATCATCCCTCTCAACTCCATTCAAAGTTTCAAGTGATAAGACTGCTGAACGGATCCTGACCTGGATCTGGGCCATACCCTCCAAATATCCAGACCTGCCTCTCGGTTTTTTTGCCCTACCTTACTTTCCATTTTCTATTTTTTATTTATGATTTATACTTTAAATTTTTAATATTTACTATCGATTTGTACTCCAGGGAGCAGGAAGTGCAGAATCAAATATCGCTGTGATGATTGTACGTTAAATAAAGTATAAAGTATAAAGTTTCAAGTTTCCGACTAAATTTATAATCAAAGAATGTATAAATTATACAACCTTGAGATTTGTTTACTTACAGGCAGCCGCAAAGCAAGAAACTTGAAAGGACCCAATTAGAAAGAAAATTAAGTCCAACGCCCGACGTGCAGAGAAAGGGGGAAGAAAAACACAAATCATGCAACCAATAGAAGCCAGACACAACATCTTGAAGCAAAGTGAGTCCTTAGAACTGAACCCCAGACCAGCCCGAAGTAGGCCCAAAGCCTCGGTATGCATTCATATATTAGTGGGTACGAAGCACAGCAGCCGGGGCAGACCTCGTGGCCACAAGCCATCACGGGAGAGCTCGCCTCCGATCCCGACACCCTGTCTTTCCAGTCTACCTGGGCCGGCGTTTAAATTGTCCATACAGCGTATCCCAGTCGATCCAAACTCAAACCCGGACCAGTTGTACGGGCATCAAAGATCCTCTGCCTCGACTCCTCATCTCCGAATGGCTCACTCCATCTTCTCCTGCCTCCTCCCTGTAACCTTTAATGCCTCTTCTAATATGAAAGGTTCAGCTTGAATGGGCACGTGGCCAAGTGGTTAAGGTGTTCATCTAGTGATCTGAAGGTCACCAGTTCGAGCCTTAGCTGAAGCAGCGTGTTTGTGTCCTTGAGCAGGGCACTTAACTACACACTGCTTTATGTCTGTGTGAGGAGTGACGTGTCACACAGTCTTTCATTCCGCACCTTGTAAGGCATGAAAATGCCCGACGCTGGCCTCTTAGGCCTGAGTCAACGATCCCTCCCTCCCCTTGAATGGGGCTAGCTTGGACGAGCAACTTGTATGACTGTATGACTCTAGGAGAGGAGGTCTTAATGAAAATTGTAAAATTCTCCAAGGGCTGGACTGGCTGGACGTGAAGATGATGCTTAATTCTCCTGCCTGAGGAGTCTAGGAGATGGATAAGGTGTCACGAGCCCTGTGTCCTCTGCAGCTTGCCATAGAGCGTTAAGCTTCTAGGGTCCTTGAGTACTAATTATTATATTAACTAGAGCCCTTGTGCTTTCAGTTTAATGTTGCCAAGTTAATTGTGGCTGCTGTGAGTTTCCCGCATTCTATGATTATTTAAGGAGGACTCTTGTTCAGTGCCTTAGCGGGGTCATTGTGTTGGAGAGAATGAATTGTCTCGCAGAGTGGCCCGGTTACTCCCCTGAGGTTCTGTTAGTATTCCTATTGTTTCCGTCTCTTCCTGGGAATCCTGCTGATCCTACGCTCCTGGGGTTGAGATATGAACCTGCCGTCCATAGTCCCTGGGTTGAGTCTGTGCCAGCGACTGCCGTGACAGAGAAAGCCTGCCATTCCTCTGCACCTGGGTCCAGTCCTCTGAGAGCACACCGTGACATAAGATACCCTATGGTATGAAAGATGCGACTGTTTAGAATTGAGATGAGGAGGAATTTATTCACTCAGAGGCTGGAGAATCTTGGGAGTTTTCTACGCTAGAGGGCTGTGGGGTCTCAGTTAAAATCATTTAAAATCATTTAAAAGATTGAATTTTCAGAATCAGAATCAGGTTTAATATCACCAGCATATGTTGTGAAATTTGCTGTTATGTGGAAGTATTACAATGCAATATGTAAAAGTAGATGAAATCATGAATTACAGTAAATGTATATATGAGGTCATTCTTACCCTCGGCCCTTAGGCTCTATAATGAGTCAACCTATAGCTGGGGAAATGATGACCCCCACTCCTGTTAGACTGTTTGAGGTAACTTATTTTTTATTCTTTCTTACTTCTCTTCCAATATCTGATTATCTGTGCACTTGTAATGCTGCTGTGAAACTGTAATTTCCTCTGGGATCAATAAGGTATCTATCTATCTAAAACAATACATCACTGGTTTGTATAAAAAAAGAAGCCTCCCGCTCCTGTCACCCTCAATGTCAAACTGAATGTGTGAATTCAGTTAAGTGAACTAATTGGCTTAGTTTCAAGGGAGAGACTTGCATTATGCTTCTGTCTGTCACCAGCAGCTTTGATGATGAACTTTAGGCTTGGCCTGTAGTTGGGAACCTCTCTAATTGTGCTGCTTTGCATGCAGGATATGTGAGCCCGGAGTTTTCATTCAGAATTCTCACTGTCTCTCTCTAAATCATGCCATCTCCTTTGGCTGCTTAGTCATGTTGTCCAGTCTCCCGCTGCGAAGATTCTCTCCGCAATTAATCTGAAGCAGCAAGTTATGCATCATTTCAACTCATTGCCAAGGTTTGACGGAGGGCAGCGTTTTAGAAAGTGTTGAAGCACAGGCACATTTCGGGACAAAATGGCATCGCTATGTAACACGGGATGAAAAGGAGCAGATCTCAGAAGTAAATTAATTTTAAAATATTTGTCTTGATGGCAAAATATATCCTCACTGGACATCTGTATTCCCAATAAGAATGCATAATTGTTATATCCAAAACTAATATTTTCTCACATCAACTTTCAACTGCTGTTCCAACTGGTCCAGTGCTCTGCTAATTAGAAAAGTTCTACTCATAAATAATCAAGTTCTTCTCTGCATTTGAAACTGTCTGTTGCTGTTGTTCAGTCATTAAGTTGAGTCCAACTCTTCGTGAGCTCATGGGCTATTGGGTCCACATGGCATGATTGCCAGGCCTTTCTTCTGCGCAGACAGTGCTGCTGCCCAGGTCGGGACCCGGCTGGGTTTGAACTCAGGATCGTCTGCCCTGAAGTCCAGTGCTGATGCCACTACACCACCAGCCAGCCCTGAAACTGTCTACCAAATTAATTAAGCAAAGCCCTGAGGGTGCTGGGTATCTGAAGCTTAAAGGGGAACTTCTGGAAGTACTCAGCAGGTCAGGCAGCACCTGGGGAGAGTGAAACAGAATTGGCATTTCATATCTCAGCTGGATAAGAAATAGTTCCTTCCCCCAGCCCATTAGGCTTCTGAACTCCCTGCTGCATTGTATTCGAACTGTTTTTGGTTAATCTGTTCCATACCTTACAATATTTAATATTAATACACTTTAGTTTGTTATGCAAGTGTGATTCATCTGTAGATTTTATCCTTACCTTCATAAGTTATTGTGTGCTATGTGTGCTACTAAACTTTACACTTGGTTCGGAGAAACGTTGTCTCATTTCTATGTACATTATATGTTTATATACGTTATATACGGCTGGCTGGTGGAGCAGTGAGATCAGTGCTGGACTCCGGAGCGAAGGTTCCCGAGTTCGAATCCAGGTCGGGCCACCCCCGAGCACACTTCCCATCCGTGCCAGGTTGAGCGTCGAGCCAGACACTCGGCCTCGTAAAAAATACAAAGGGTCGAGTCAGGAACGTTCATATTGTGACCCGGTTAATCCTGACACCACGTGCCAAGACAAGAATGGCTGAATGTCTGGTACGACATGCTTAAAAAAAATACCTTATATACATGTATAACTTGCATGAACATCAACATCTCGAACATACAGTAATGCTCACCCTCTCCTTCACCTTTCCCTATCCCCTTTTCCCTCTCTCACCTTATCTCCTTGCCTACCCATCGCCTCCCCCCGGTGCTTCTCCCCTCTTTTCTTTCTTCCATGGCCTCTGTCCTCTCCTGTCAGATTCCCCCTTCTCCAGCTCTGTATCTCTTCCACCAGTCAACTTCCCAGCTCTTTATTTCATCCCTCCCCCTCCCAGTTTCACCTATCACCTTGTGTTTCTCTCTCCCCTCTCCACACCTTTTAAATATTTGTTGTTCTCTCGTCAAGTTGATTGACTCTTCGTGACCTCATGGACCATAGGGTTTTTATAGGACGATACGAAAACAGATTGCCAGGCCTTTCTTCGGTGCAGATGCTGCTGCTGCCCAGGTTGGGACCCGGCTGGGTTTGAACTCACGACCATCTGCCTTGAAGTCCAGTGCTGATGCCACTACACCACCAGATGGCCCATTTTTAAAAATCTACTCCTCAGCTTATTCTCTCCAGTCCTGCCCGAGGATCTCAGCCTGAAACGTCGACTGTAGTTTTTTCCATAGATGCTGCCTGGCCTGCTGAGTTCCTCCAGCATTTTGTGTCTGTTGCATAAACTTGATTTGACTTGGTGTACCAAACCTATCGAAGACCTAAGATTGTGGACTTTTTGATCCCCATTTTCCCTCCACAAACCCACAAAGAGCTGGGACCCTTGCTTTATAAATTACTTGGATGAATAAGTGGAAAGGTGGGTCAGTAAGTATGAGATGATACGAAGGTTAGGAGAGCTGTGGATAGTGTGGAGGATTGCTGTAAATTGCAACATGATGTTGATTGGATGTAGAGCTGGGCTGAGAAGTGGCAGATGGAGTTCAACCCAGGAAAGAGCGAAGTGATTCACTTTGGAAGGTCGAAATTGAAGGCAGAAAGCAGGGTTAGTGGCAGAATAACACACACAAAATGCTAGAGGGCTGTAGCAGGCCAGGCAGCATCTATGGAAAAGAGTACACAGTCGACGTTTCGGGCAAAGACCCTTCTTCAGGACTGGAAAGGAAGGGGGAAGACGCCAGAGTAAAAATATGGGAGAAGGTGAGTCCTAGTGTAGGGTCTTGGCCTGAAACCTCAACTGTTTACTTTTTTTCATAGATGCTGCCTGGCCTGCTGATTTCCTCCAGCATTTTGTGTGTGTTGCTTGGATTTCCAGCATCTGTGGATTTTCTCTTGTTTGTGATGGAATTTTTCAGATTTTGCTGTTTTGCTGCATTAAATAGTTTTTGGTCGGGCGCGGATGCTCGGACAGATTTGGCGGGGGGGCGGGCGCCCGGCGCTCGGCCGGGGGCCGTGGTCGATTGGTCGGCGACTTAGGCCGGCTCCCCCACTGGACTTAGTCTGGTGAGGAGGGTGTGAGGACACCCAGCAGGACTAAAAAAAACAAGACCTGACAAAGGGCGGATGAACTCCTTGTGAACCAACGGCCATCTTCCGTGGAAGAGATTAAAGCCTCACCACGTATCTACGAACCGTACGCTATGCACCTAGTTAGAAGAGACGTGAAGAACTTGGGCGCTGCACCGTGTGCCTGGACCTGCCCAAGGCCCCCGCCTAAGGAAGGGCCGAGCTCGAAGAAGTGGCTGTGGCTGGAAGCCGACACGGCCTCGGGCTCGAGTTCGGCGGGGCAGCGGCAGGAGGTGCCAAGGCGGCCAGCGAGAACAAACTGGAGGAGAAGCTGTACTCGGTGCTGTCGCAAGATCGAAGAAGATGGAGGTGCATAGCCACCAATCCCGGATTTGGGACGGCACCCACTGACTGACTGACTGTATAAAATCCAGTTTAAGATGGCGCTCCTGAAGTTGTGAGACAGTTTACTGGTAGCTCAAAAGGCAACAAATATACGACTAATAACACTTTTTATGAGGTAAATTGTGGTAAACTATCACTGCAAACAATGAAGGTGCGAGTGGAGGTGAACCTGACTCCGACGGATGAGCCGTGCTGGCGCATCGCAAAGTCAGGGCGCAACGTGTTCGAGTCGGGGTCGCAGATGAAGGTGGTGTCGCTGTCAGGAATGGAGTTGAGCAACCAATTAGGAGAAGAGTCAAGGCAGAGGAGTTTCGATGCCTGGTTGCCTAAACCGGGGATGAGGTCGGGTTGATCGAGGCGCCGAGCCGAATTGGAAAGGTTGAGAATGGCCTCGGGCTGGGTGGCAGGGTACAGGCTGAGAGAGTATCGCTGTGCCGGGGCCTGGATCCTAGTGCACGGATGATTTAAACGCCAGCCCAGATAGACTGGAAAGGCAGGATGTCAGGACCGAGGGTAAGGGTCCGGCTGATTCCACTCGCTCTCCTGCGGTGAACTGCTCCAGCTGCTGTGCTCCATGCCTGCAAGCTTCGTGGTTATTTTCCCCGTTATATGCTGAACTGAGATCGAGGCTTGGGCCTACTCCGGCTGCCCCAGGGAATCGGATCCACGGACCGAAGTTGGTTCGGAATGCTGTTGCCTGCTTCTGCTGTTTGCGTGATTTGTGTTTTTTTACCCTCTCCCTGCGCATCGGGTGTTGGTCCTTCTTTTTTTAATTGGATCCTTTCGGGTTTCTTGCTTTGTGGCTGCCTGTAAGCAGACAAATCTCAGGTGTATAATGTATACATTCTTTGAAAATGAATGTACTTTGAATCCTTGTACAAGGCTGGAATGAGCTTCCAAAGTAGGTGATGGATGTGGGTTCGATTTCGACATTTAAAAGCTGTTCGGATAAGTACATGATGGGAGGAGTGTGGAGGGTTATGTTTGTTGATACAAACAATGCATTTCACTGTATGTTTTGAAATTTTGATGTCTACGCGGCAAATAATGTTTATGTGTCAGAATAAAATGTCACAGCTAATGTAAAAGACTCGAGAGAGAGTGAATAGTAGGAGACAAAGGTCTGGAATTAAGACATCAATTTTTCAGAGTGTTTATTTGCTGTATAAAAAAATGCCATTTAATATTTTTTGCTCAACTTATAAAATGCAATTGGGTCTTTATTTTTGAGAAAACCTAATGTTCGTCAACAGGAACAAAGCAGTTTTCTTACCATTCTTTCTCGTGAAACTGAGAGGAGAAGTATTGAAAAGGGTGAGAAGGTTAATTGAAAATTATCAGTAGCTAAGGATTACAAATCTTAAAATTTGTGTGGTAAGGTAGGCAGAACGGGAAAGAAAGCAAAGATTTTTGAAGCTCATTTCACATTGTCAGAGTAATCAGATGTGATTTTATTGAAACATGAAGATTCTGAGGGAGCTTCCATTGGGAAATGCATTCCCTAAGTCTTTGGATACTGTTGGGGGGGTGAATAACCTGGCAGGGAAAAGCCACAGCAGTCAGGTCTCTAGCACTGAGACTGGCTCTGTGGTGCTGAAGGAAAAGAGGGGTGGAGAAGAGGCCAGTTACTAGAAGTGCTTCCTGCTGCAGCTTCGAACAGACCGTGTCCCGTGTTAAGGAGTTGGAGCTGGAACTGGATGAACGTCAGGTCATTCGGGAGGCTGAGGGGTGGATAGATAGGACACACAGGGAGGTACTCACACCCAAGGTGCAGGGCACAGGCGACTAGGTCAGGAGGGGGAAAGGGGATTGACAGCCAGTGCAGAGTACCCCTGTGGCTGTTCCTCTCAGCAACTGGATACTCTTGGGGAGAGGACAACCTGACAGAGGAAAGCCACAGCAGTCAGGTCACTTGCCCTGAGCCTGGCTCAGTAGAATTTAGAACATAGAAATCTACAGCACATTACAGGCCCTTCAGCTCACAATGATGTGCTACTCTGGAAACTGCCTAGAATTTCCCTACCGCATTAGAGAAGGGGGGCCGCGGAAGGGCACAGGGACACACCCAGCCCTGAGACTCCAGGCAGAGTCATTTGATTCCAAACAATTGGTTTACTGATCAATTGATCATTACAGAATATCTCTCTGGTGCTTCCTGCTCCCTCCCTTCCCCCTTCCCCTTTCCCCAACCATGATTCCCCTCTCCCTGCCCCCTTACCTCTCTCAGTCCACAATAGAGACCCAAATCAGAATCAGGTTTATCATCACTCAGGTATGTCATGAAATCTGTTTTTTTTTTGCTGCAGCACTACAGTGCAGTACATAAATGTAGCCCCCCGGCAAGCCTCAGGGTCGCTCAACTGGCTGTTGTCTGGGGAAACAGCCCTCGGCCCCGCCAGACTGGGTAATTCGTTTGTGTGGATGCTGTGTGATGTACCCCACCCCGTCCAAATAACAGACAATACACCAGATACGATTAAATGAATTACAGTTTATAGATATTACTGGAACTATATAATTAATCGTGAATAAAATATAAAAGGAAAATAAAAGGCGCCACACTTATCAAAGTTCAGTCTCTTCATGCACAAACAGTTGGAGCTCTAGTAACGATCCTCTCTTCACCATTCGATCTCCTCTGACCATCTCGACCTGCCGCCTGGGACCACCCACAGTGGTCGACCAGACGCTCCACACCAGTCTGTCTCCGTCTCCTCTTCTTGCCGAAGACCCTGAGCCTCGGACTCCTGCTCGGGGTCCGACCCCGTTCGCCAGCTCACAGCACCGTGTCCACTCTCTCTCCCTCTGTCACACCTTCTGCCAAAAACCCACGCATCACAATAACTTACAGACACACTAGAAAGAATAACATCTACCCCAATTGGTTTGTTGCTCTCTTATCGATAACATAACCCAAACAAGTTGCTAGCGGGAGAACTTTCTCAGCAGTGAACATAACAAAGAAGCCATTTTAATTAGCCTACGCAGTAACATAAAACAAAAAACCCCTCACGTAAAATTATTACAGTACTGTGCAAAAGTCTTAGGCATCCAAGCTCTCTCTCTCTCTCTCTCTCGCTCTACATATATATATATGTGTGTGTGTGCGTGTGCGTGTGTGTGTTAGGCACAGTTCTTTTGCATCAGGTTGGAGGCTACCCAGATGAAAAATGAGGTGTAGCTCCTCTTACCTGAGTTTGATTGCATTATGGCAGTAGAGGAGGCCATGTCAATATGGGAACTGAAATGGGAGATCCTGACTTTTGCAGCAGACAGAGCAAAGGTGTTCGACAAAGCTGTCCTCCTCAACCTGTGGCAGTTCTCAACAGTGCAGAGGAGGTCAAACCTGGAGCACTGGATACAACCGATGACCCCAGCAGAATCACAGATGAAGTAGCCCCCCACATGGAAGTTCTGTTTGGGGCCCTGAGTTGTGGTGAGAGAATACACTGTGTTGGCACGATAGTGTAATGCAATTGCAGTGCCAGAGATCACTGATACGGATTAGACATGGCAAAGTTATTTCCCATGGTCGGGGAGTCTAGGACAAGAGGGCACGATTGAAGGATGTCCATTTAGAAAAGAGATGCGGAGAAATTACTTTAGTCAGAGGGTTGCAAATCTGTGGAATTTGTTGCCACGAGCGGCTATGGAGGCCAAGTCATTGGGTGTATTTAAGGCAGAGACAGATAGGTTCTTGATTATCCAGGGCATCAAAGGGTATGGGGAGAAGGCTGGGGGGTGGGGATGACTGGAAGAATTGGATCAGCGCGTGATCGAATGGCGGAGCAGACTCAATGGGCCGAATGGCCTACTTCTGCTCCTATGTCTTACGGTCTCATGGTCACCAGTTGGGGTTCAAATCGTTCCACCCACACTCCAGAGATGTATGTTTAGGGTTAGCAAGGCATCAGACGAATGGCGACACTTGGGGGCTGCTCGCCACAATCCTCGCTGATCTGATTTGTTGCCAACGCTGCATCTCGCTGTACGTTTTGATGTACGTGTGACAAATAAAGCAGATCTCTTTGCAGTATGTTGTATGGTTGTAGGGAAACAAGGAAAGAGGGTGTGGGACAGAGGGGACTGCCTCCCTGAATTCCAGCATGGTCTCCTTCTGTATCAGCACGTGCAAGACTGAGACAAAGAGACGCTTTGAAAGGGTCATTACTGTCAATAGATCTTTAAGAAAAAATATGTAGAAGAAAATTTGTTTAGTGAAACACAATTTGTGGTATAATAGGGAAGTACTCAGGACTTATTAAGACTCAAAGGCATGCTATCATATGAGAAGAGCAGAGAATGAGATGACAAGACACAACAGGGGAGCTGGAACAGCACTGGTTTAATATGCTAAATAGCTTCCCTCAACACTGATATTTGTTCTGCTAAGGTTATTATAAATTGTTTCAGCTCCGATGTATTGGATTCAGCTCTGGCAGCAGTGCCTGCCTTATCCCCACTCCCCGCTGTGGGAATTTGCAACGACGGTATGATATAATAACGTTCTTTGCACTTCCATTCTCATTTACTGGGAGAATGAAACAAGGTCCCGGGCGGTGGAGTCAAACTGTATTATCGTTCTGTTTTCTTTTCAAACTGCAATCACTGTTCAGTGCTTCGGTTTGCTTTCACCTGCCTCGCGACCAATGCTTAAGACGTCCGGCTTTCGCAGGTCATCGAGGTCAAAGGGCCGTACAACAGCATGCCATTTGTTCTCAATTAGGAGACCTTAGTACGAAATCATGTAGATTGCTGCCTTCCGGAGATCAGTGTTCAGTGGGGTAGCAGGAGTCCGTCTGCTCCACTGCAGACCTGGGAGTTGAATAGTACCGGACGACAAAGATTTTACTCTAAGTCCTGAAGAAGGGTCTCGGCCCGAAACGTCAACAGCTCCGTAGATGCTGCCTGGCCTACTGGGTTCCTCCAGCATTGTGTGTGTGTGTGTGTTGCAAAGATTTTGCTTCCTGAATACTTCCTAAATGTTGGTTCTTGATAAAGCTGAGCTCTTGATCTCTTCATCTACCTCGCTGTGGTCTTTATTGTCTACCTGGACTGAACTTTCTCTGGTACTGTAACACTATATTGTGCATTCTGTACTTTTGTTCACTTGACAACCCATAAGTAGATCAACAGAACAAAGACCATCACCCTTGACCTCGTGGGATGGCCATGACGACGACCACCTTAATAACATGTTTGGAATTATCTGTATGGATGGCAGGCAAAAAAAAAGGTTTTCACTAAGTTTTGGTACATCATCTTATAATATACTGGACAACAAAGATTTTGCTTCCTGAATATTTTTGGGTATATCTTATGGATTTTGGGCTGCTAGTCATGAAAATTACCATGAGATTTCCCTATTAGGCACCATTTTTTGAAATAGCTTGTATTTGTTATTTTAATTCATAATTTGAGTCAGAATAACTGATGCCAAGGTTAAGGAAGGCATTTTTGTTGGTGTGCAAATCAAACAGGCTGTCAATGCCAAGCAATTCTAGTGGGACCAGAGAAAATCACATGGAAGGCAGTCAAGGATATTGTTGGAAATTTTCTTGGCACCTACAGAGCACCAAACTACGTGCAGCTGGTTGACAACATGCTTCAAGCATACAAAACCGTGAAGTGCAGCATGTCACTAAAGATTCACTTTCTGCATTCTCATTTAGACTTCTTCCCCGCAAATCTTGTCACTGTCAGTGACGAGCACGGTGAAAGGTTTCACCAGGACATTGCGGTCGTGGAAAAACGGTATCAGGGGAACTGGAGTCCCTCAGTGTTGGCTGATTATTGTTGGACATTTAAGTGAGACACTGAGTACAAATGAAAATAATTTTTTAGCTTAGTTGAACGATTACAAAGCATCAGCACCGTTATGCAATTAAAGGCATGATGTTCAGTAAAAGTTAATTTCTTGTTTCTCCAAATTCCTACGTAATACCAAGTAGTCTGGGATTATATTTGTGTTCAAATTCAAGTGGTCTATTATAAACAACAACAATAAAAAGCACTTCTGAGGAAGCAACATTTTTGAAAATATTGCTGTCCGGTGTCACAAGGGGAAGGACTTGGAGCGGAGGACACTACTGTGTTGCTCAAACTTCAACCAATTACAATGTTTCCATTTTCCATGATTGCAAGTTAAGGGAGATGAATTCCCAAGTACTATTTAAAACAGATTTTACTTAATTTCATGAATGATCATTTTCATATATGTCATTATTTACTATCCAGCAACGTTATTTTTTGGCACATGGGCGATAGAAAAACAGAGTGCTATGTAGGAGGGAAGGGTTAGATTAATCTACGAATAGGTTAAAAAGTCAGCACATCATCGTGGGCCAAGGGGCCTGTGTGGTAATGTCCAATGTTCTCTTTTTTCACTGTCAAGAAAACTAAATAGGTCAACGTTTCAGTCACAATTTTGTCTACGATTGTCACTTGCAGTTTGGTTCAAATTTCTGGGCTCCAAAGCTGCTGGAGGGACTGAGCAAGCCAGGAAGGATCTGTGCAGGGAAGGGGACAGTCGTGAACCTGCATCAGGACTGAATGTAAAGGGGGAAGATGGGAAATAGCCGGTATAAGGAGATGAGTGGCTGAGAGCTGGCAAAGAATATCAGAATCAAAATCCCAATCAGGTTTATTACCTCTGACATACAGGACTGTGCAAATGTCTCGGGTGCATATATAAAGCTGGGTTGGCTCAGACTTTTGCATAGTATTGTATGTCTTGAAATTTGTTGCTTTGCAGCAGCAGTATAATGTAATACATTAAAAATACTATAGATTACAATAAGAAATAGATAAAGAAACACTATAAATGTTCTCTATATATACTGTGTACTTACATATATACACGGACCCCTCAGTTAGTGGTAAGGCTCCATGGTGTTAGAAAAGGTTGGGAATCCCTGATTTCGAGATACAGCGCTGTAACGGGACCTTTGAGCCGGTACCGCCAAATTAAACCCCGGTGCTAATTAACCAGTCCGTCTTTCGACTGTGAGAGGAAACCCATGTGGCCACGGGGAGAACGGACAAACTCCTTACAGGCAACGCCGGAACTGAACCCAGGTCACTGGCGCTGGAAGGCGGGTATGCTATCTGCTATGCTATAAGTATATACTGGGTATATGTATATGTAAACTTATACATATACTGCGGGAGCGCCAAACTAGGTGCAGCTGGTTGTCAGCATGCTTCAAGATGTTTGTCAGCATGTTTCCTCACTATAGGAAGGATGTGTTAGCATTGGAAAGGGTACAGAGGAGATTTACCAGGATGCTGCCTCGTTTAGAGAGTATGCATTATGATCAGAGATTAAGGGAGCTAGGGCTTTACTCTTTGGAGAGAAGGAGGATGAGAGGAGACATGATAGAGGTATACAAGATTTTAAGAGGAATAGATAGAGTGGACAGCCAGTGCCTCTTCCCCCAGGGCACCACTGCTCAATACAAGAGGACATGGCTTTAAGGCAAGGGGTGGGAAGTTCAAGGGGGATATTAGAGGAAGGTTTTTCACTCAGAGAGTGGTTGGTGCATGGAATGCACTGCCTGGGTCACTGGTGGAGGCAGATACACTAGTGAAGTTTAAGAGACTACTAGACAGGTGTATGGAGGAATTTAAGGTGGTGGTGGGGGGGTTATATGGGAGGCAGGTTTTAAGGGTCGGCACAACATTGTGGGCCAAAGGGCCTGTACTGTGCTCTACTATTCTATGTTCTATGTTCTATGTTCAAAACCAGGAAGTGCAACATGTCACTAAAAATTCATTTTCTGCATTGTAAATGTAAATATATAGGTGTATTTTCATATTTTTTTCTCACCCCTTATGGGTGGCGTGTATTTGTAATTTTCCCCCAATCTCGGGTCCTCTACCAGAGGCCTGGGAGCCTGAGGGTTCAGTGCAGTATCCTTGCTGTTCCCAGTAGTGCACTCTTCTGGACCGAGATCCCAGACATTGTTCCCGGGGTTTGTTGGAGCCACTCTCCCAGTCCAGGTGTCCCAGCTCCCAGTGCTCCTTTCACCACCAGGATTACCCTGGCTTTAACCTTCCACATCCTTTCCATCTGCTCTTTCAAGCCCTGGTATTTCTCCAGCTTCTCATATTCCTCCTTCCTGATGTTACCATTATTCGGGATTGCACATTGCTTTCTTCTGTCTGGTTGGTTGGCCAGTACCAGTTTATCAGTCTGTATTTGGAAGTCCCAGAGGATATAGCTCTGTCATTCTCCATTAACTTCATATATAATATACAACTTATTTAATTGATTTATATACACACATAAATATATATATATTTAGATTTTTATGTATATAAATTAAATAAGTACAGTAGTACAAAAAGAAGGCAAAATAGTGAGGTAGTGTTCATGGGTTAATTGTCTGTTCAACTATCTCATAGTGGAGGGGAAGAAGCTGCTGATAAAATGCTGAGTGTGTGTCTTTAGGCTCCCATTCCTCCTCCTTGAGAGAATTCTGACAGAATAGGTGCATCCACAATTACTCGAGTCCAACTGTGTAATGATGAGAGCTTTTTGATGTGTTTGCATATTATGCATTTAGTTTTCGGAGGATGTTTTGTGCAAATCGGGAGGAAAGGCAGGGCCCTTCAGAGCGCTGATGAACAGAGTCTTCTTCTGGTGCATTGCTCGGTGAAAGTACCAACAGAAGTAGATTTGATGATAAAAGAAGCGCTGGATATAAAAGTTGGCAGGTCATGTTGCAATTGTATAAAACATTCTCGTCCGCAAAACTGCCACTCCTCACTGGATTTTTTTTGTTATTTTTCGCACTGTTCTCTGTAAATTCTGGAGACTGTTGTGTGTGTTGTGTGTAGAGACTGTTCACATATTATCAGCAGTTTCTCAGAAACTCAAACCACCCTGTCTGACACCAACAATCACTTAGATCCAATTTCTTCCCCCAGATTGATGTTTGCTCTGAACAACAACTGAATCTCTTGGCCAAGACTGTTATGCATTGAGTGGTTGCCACATGATTGGTTGATTAGATATTTGCATTAATAGTGTGTTTTGGGGCAGATTGAGCGACCTGGTGCTTTGCTCTCTCCAAGGGAGTTTGACGAGGTTTGGAGTGGAGCGTGCAGCCTGGAGGCCTGGTTGCTAGGATACAGGGTGAGAGCCCTTGATCGTCTCCACTGCTTCTCTCTGACAGAGGAATCAAGGGCACAAGACCATGATCGTCTCCACTGCTTCTCTCTGACAGAGGAATCAAGGGCACAAGACCATGATCGTCTCCACTGCTTCTCTCTGACAGAGGTATCAAGGGCACAAGACCATGATCATCTCCACTGCTTGTCTCTGAATGGTCTTGGGATCCATGGTGCCAGGATTGACTGATGAGACTGTGGACTCGTTTTGAGGAATTTTGAGTGTCATGCTGCATCTGGCTCTCCACTACACAAGAAGATACCCAACCGTCAGCCAACTTACGCTTCCCTGGTAGTCCCAAATTTCTTATTAAAACTCTTTCTTCAGGCATCAGTTGAGAGAACCTAATCTTCTGATCATATCTCCTCTTGTTTCCTGGATTTTGCTTGGTAGAAGGAATTGCTGCTAATTCATAAGCCTTTTGTAGTTCTTTTGTCATGTCAGACACGTACTTGAGATACGTCTTCTGTGGCAAGTCTTCACCACCGGCTCCAAAACAGCGATCGACAGGCAATCTCTCTTCACGCTTGAACATCAAATAGAGCAGAGTATCCAGTAGCTTCATTCTGTGTACAGTTGTAGCAGTAGACCAAATTAGATTAGATTATGAGGACACGCAGTCCTCTTTTATTGTCATTTAATAATGCATACATTAACAAATGATACAATATTCCTCCGGTATGATATCACAGAAACACAGGACAGACCAAGACTGAAAAACTAACAAAAACCACATAATTATAACATATAGTTACAACAGTGCAACAATACCGTAACTTGATGAAGAACAGGCTACGGCACAGTAAAAAAGTTCAAAGTCTCTCGAAAGTCCCACATCTCACACAGACGGGAGAAGGAAGAAAACTCTCCCTGCCATGCCCGACCACAGTCCGACTCTGAGTCACCCGAACATTTCGAGCTCTGATCAGCCCTCCGACACCGAGTACCGAGCACCATCTCTATCCGAACGCTTCGACCTCAGCCTCGGTCGCCAGCAGCAGGCAAAGCCGGGGATTTTAGGGCCTTCCCCCCGGAGATTCTCGATCGCACAGTAGCAGCAGCAGCAAACCGGGCATTTCAGAAATTTCTCCAGATGTTCCTCTGTGCTTTCACGTCTGTCTCCATCAAATCAGAATTGTCCACGGCCCCTATTTAACAGATACGATATCATTTCACTGGAGAGCTGCGCACGCTGCCATCTTCTCCTCCCGCCTCTGAATGCCCAATATACTGACTCCATTTGCTCTTTTTGCTGATATTCAGGGTTACAAGCATGTCTAACAATGTTCGGTTGAACCTTTCAGGCTGGGGATCACCCTGGGGGTGATATGTTGTGGTCCTTGACTTCTCGACTCTAAGCATGTTCATATATGAGCCGACTCTCAAAATCCCTTCCCTGATCACTGTGTATCCTTTTTAGGAGGCTCTAATGAACAAAATACTTCCCCCATAACACTTTGGCAACTGTGGATGCTCTCTGATCCTCTGTGGGGAAGGCTTGAGCACATCTGATGTAGTGATCAGTGATGACCAAGGCATTCACACCGTTGCTGGAATCAGGCTCTATGGAAAGGAAACCTATACACACTAACTCAAGTGGCCCCACACTCGGTAAGTGGGATAATGGAGCAACTTTGAACCTCTCACCAGGCTCGAATGCAAACTTGCCTCGATAGCTAACTCTGCCAACAGACTCAGCAGTGAGGAAGGCCACCTTTATAACAATATACATCTTAGGGTTGGTATGAATTGGGGGTTCAACCAAACAGAGGTGTTGGGATATTCCAATTATTGGAACCTCGATTTGAGTGAATGTTGTGCAAATATTATTCATACAGAAGTACCGGTCACCAAGAATGACAAATCATACCCTGACATAAAATTATAAAGAAAGTATATTTACCAATTTTTTTTAGATTATGAGAACACTCAGTCCTCATTTATTGTCATTTAGAAATGCATGCATGCATTAAGAAATGATACAATGTTCCTCCAGAGTGATATCACAGAAAAACAGGCCAAACCAAAGACTAACACTGACAGAACCACATAATTATAACATATAGTTACAGCAGTGCAAAGCAATACCATGATTTGATAAAGAACAGACCATGGACACGGTTAAAAAAAAGTCTCAAAGTCCCCGAGGGGATCGACTCCCGAGGCCCCGATAGCAGCGGCAAAGGGAGAAACTCCCTGCCATAAACCTCCAGGCACCGACAACTGCTGATGCATTGGAAGCATCCGACCACAGCCGACACTGAGTCTGTCCGTCCGAAAACTTCGTGCCTCCGACCAGCCCCTCCAACACAGCCTCCCGAGCGTCATCCTCTGCCGAGTGCCTTCGACCTCGCCCCGGCTGCTGAAATAAGCAAAGCCGAAGATTCGGGGCCTTCGCCTCTGGAGATTCCGGACCACACAGTAACAGCAGCAGCGAAGCGGGCATTTCAGAAATTTTCCAGATGTTCCTCCGTACTCTCACGTCTGTCTCCATCAAATCAGAATTGTGCATGGTCCCCTACTTGACAAGTAACAGGCATCACCACCAAAGTGGCTGCGTGTGCTGTGTCGCGCCGCCATCTTCTCCTCCTCCTCCATCAATTTCAGCTTTATCAAACATTTATTAAGAGAAAGAAAAGAAAAAAAATAAAAGAACCCATTTCAGTTAGACCAGTCTAAATGTGCACATGGCCTTTGGAGATCAATGCTTCTAAAAGCTGGGTACAACCATTACTCGTGGTGCTGAATTCTCATCACCAATCATCGGTAGAGCTTCCCATGTTGGACCCCTTTGTCTCACGAAGCATTCCTTGCAATTGCTCCTTTCCATCAGATTGAGTCCGATGGACATCTGTCCCGATTTTCTCTCTCGCCAAAACCCCAAGAACCCCACCACTGCTGTTACAAATCTATTTCTGCCCAGCTCTCTCTAGAACCTTCTGCCAATCCCACCATTCTGACTGGTTGGCACAACATTTGTAAGTTGAACAACATGGCCCTCTATCTTTAGCTGAAACCAGAACATTCTACCAGAAGGACATACTGTTTTTAAAGAAAACGACTAAAATGACATACCCCACCGCATAGCAGTAGGAATTTTAACCAGGGCATTACAATGGCCTCCAACGAGCCATTGGAAGGAGTGGTTGCAGTTTGAGGAGGTTCTGCTGATTGTTCGCTGTGTAGACTTACTCTCTCTGTGTCTCCCTGTGGTATTGGGGGGTGCTGCAAAGAAAAGAGTCATCAGGACCATCACAGATACTGCTCTGTGAGCCTCCAGATGGCTATGGATCAAGAGGCGTGACCCGTGGACCAGTGCTGCCGGGACACAAGTCGGGGCCTGATCAACCCTGGCTGGGTCGCCTGGGCAAGTGTGTCTGATGTTGAAAGACCCAAAACACCGGATGACCCCAGGTTACATCACTGATTATGTGTCTCAGAGCGTCCAAAGATGCATCTCGGAATCATTATTTGTCGTATTTACATCAAAGCGTACAGTGAACTGCATCATTTGCATCAGATAAAACCAGTGAGGGTTATGTGAGTGTTGTCATCCTTCTGGCCAGTCCTAGCATGCCCACAGCTCACTAACCCATAACGCTAAGAGAGCATCTTTGGAAGGTGAGAGGAAACCGGAGCACGTGTTCATGGGGAGAACGGACAAGCTCCTTACAGACAGCGATGGGAACCGAACCCCGGTCTTCCAGCTGATGTTGTAAAGCATTGTGCTAACCACCACACTACCACCCCACCTGGGAAGAGAAAGGTATTTTATGCTCATTTTAGCCCATAAAATGAGACCATCCCATGCCAGAGTTATCCATCAAGACTCATCGAGTCTGTTCCGCCATACCATCATGGCTGATTTATTATCCCTCTCACCCCCTTTGTCCTGTCTTCTCCCTGTAACCTTTGATGCCCTTACTAATCAAGAACCTACCAACTTCCAATTTAAATATACCCAAAAGAAATTCCTTCTCACCTTTCTTCTATTCAGAGGCGGTGCCCTCTGGTCCTCGACCCTCCCACTCGGATCCCCTTTAAAACCAGTCTTTCAGGCAGCAATGAAGGTCTTTCATCTCCGTCTGCCCTTAATCGAGAATCCATCCACCTCAAATATACCCAATGACCTGGCCTACACAGCCATCTGTGGCAGCAAATTTCACAGATTCACCACCCTCTGGCTGAAGAAAACACTCCTCACTTTCATTCTAAATGTGCTTTTATATTGTTCGACAGTTTTTAATTATCAAGAGTAAGTTACATCTTAGATCACCTGATAGGGAATTAGAGGAATAGATCTGTAAGCACATTAGAGAAAGCTGAAAGAACTACTGGGTTACAGCATTGGGAGATTTTCACTTCAACAATATTGATTGGAATTATCTTAGAGCAAGAGGTTTAGAGAGCCTAGGAGTTCATTGAGTGCGACAGGCGGAGTTTCTTGAGACAATGTCCTCAGAGCAAGGTTTGATCTTATTTTCGGAGATCACCTGGAATTACAAATAAGGGTGAAGAAATGGCAGAGCTTACTCTGATCCAGAGTGAAATATTGCACTTGGGAAGGATTAGAGGGTATCTACTATATGGAGAGACCATAAGATAGAGGAGCAGAATTAGGCCATTTCGCCCATGGAGTCTGTGCCGCCATTTCATCATGGCTGATCCATTTTCCCTCTCAGTCCCAAATCTCCTGCCTTCTCCCCATATCCCTTCATGCCTTGACCAGTCAAGAATCTATCAACATCTGAATAAAATTATGCATTATGATCAGAGATTAAGGGAGCTAGGGCTTTACTCTTTGGAGAGAAGGAGGATGAGAGGAGACATGATAGAGGTATGCAAGATAATAAGAGGAATAGATAGTGGATAGCCAGCACCTCTTCCCCAGGGCACCACTGCTCAATACAAGAGGACATGGCTTTATGGTAAGGGGTGGGAAGTTCAAGGGGGATATTAGAGGAAGGTTTTTTACTTGGAGAGTGGTTGGTGCGTGGAATGCACTGCCTGAGTCAGTGGTGGAGGCAGATACACTAGTGAAGTTTAAGAGACTACTAGACAGGTATATGGAGGAACTTAAGGTGGGGGGGGGTTATATGGGAGACGGGGTTTGAGGGTCAGCACAACATTGTGGGCTGAAGGGCCTGAAATGTGCTGTACTATTCTATATTCTATGTTCTATGTTCTATCTGTCTTAAATATGCCCATTGACTTGGCCCCACCGCCACCTGTGGCAACAAGTTCCACAGATTCACACTGTCTGGCTAGAGAAATTCCTTCTCATCTCTGTTCTAGAAGGAGAGGTTGGACAAACGGGTTGTTTTCTCTGCGGCATCGAAGGATAAGGAACACTCTGAGAGAGCAGTATAAAATTACAAAAGGCAGCGATAGATGGTCAGAGTCTTATATATTTTTATTTTTTGATTTAGAGATATATCTTAATGAGCCTGCTTAACTCAGTTACACCTGTTTGTTCAATCACTATGTGCCATGCTGAGTGACGTGGGCGATCATTTGTTCTTGGCAAATTTTTCTACAGCAGTGGTTTGCCATTGCCTTCTTCTGGGCTGTGTCTTTACAAGTCGGGTGACTTTTATAAGATGGGTGACCCCCGAGCCATTATCAATGCTCTTTAGAGATTGTCCGCCTGACGTCAGTGGTCACATAACCCGGACTTGTAATGTGCACCAGCTGTCCATACAGTCATCCACCACCTGTTCCCATGGCTTCACGTGAGCCTGATCAGGGGGTTGGGAGGGGGCTTAGCAGGTGCTACATCTTGCCCAAGGGTGACCTGCAGCCTAGCAGAGGGAAGGAGCGCCTTACATCTTCTTTGGTAGAGACCTTTCTCCAACCTGCCACCCTCAGTCACATCCACGTCACTGATTAAACTACTAGCACGTCCGCCTTTGGACTCTGGGAGGAAACCTGAGCACCCGGAGGAAACCCGAGCGGTCACGAGGAGAACTTACAACTCCTCACAGTTCCTCCAATCATCTTAAAATTACCCCCTCTCATATTAGCCATTGCTGCCCCAGGGAAAATATGGTGGTTGAGGCAGATACATTAAAAACATTTAAAAGGTCATTGGACAGGTACGTTGATAGGAAAGGTTTGGAGCAGGGGTTCCCAACCTTTTTTATGCCATGGACCAATACCATTAAGCAAGGGGTCCATGGACCGCAGGTTGGGAATGCCTGGTTTAGAGGGATATGGCCAAACATGGGCAATAGGACTAATCTAGATGGAAATCTTGGTCAGCGTTGACCTTCCGAACTGAAGAATCGATTTTCATGCTATGACTCTATAACTTGGGTTGGGCCTAGTCAGTGAAGAGTAAATTAAGTTTTCCTCCTTTGTTCCTTGGAAAGTAGAAGATTAAGAGGAGATTTGATAGAGGTATACAAAATTATGAGGGGTATAGACAGGGTAAATGCAAGCAGGCTTTTTCCACTGAGGTTGGGTGGGACGACAACTAGAGGTCATGGTTAAAGGTGAAAGGTGAAAGGTTTAGGGGGAGCATGTGGGGAAAGTTCTTCACTCTGAGGGTGGAAAGAGCTGCCAGCACAAGAGGTGCCTGTGAGCTCGATTTCAACGTTTAAGAGAAGTTAGGATAGGGACATGGACGGAGGGCTATGGTCCTGGTGCAGGTCGATGGGTGTAGGCAGTTTAAATGGTTCAGCATGGACTAGATGGGCTGAAGGGCCTGTTTCTGTGCTGCTCTTCTCTATTACGCAGTGCCCCCTGAAGCTTGTCACAGTATGTTTACAATTAAGGCTGAACAACAAACGTGATCGAAATGGGCCAACTGCCCGTGAAGATTGGACACTGGCAGGTGGAACCAGAGAGATTTTGCACCATATGCTGTCTTTGCTTGTACGGCCAGTTACTGCAGTAGCTCCACGAATATGGAGATGATTAGCATTAAAAAAAAAATTACTTTGCCTCTCTCTCCATTGCTTCAGCAGCGTTTAAAACATGACCTGCTTTTTACAGGTGTTTAAGTTTAATTGAACAATTAATTCAGATCAGAGGTGATTGTGGTAATCAGCTGTGCCAGAATGTAAATTACATTTTATTTCCTCTCTGCTTTCTGTGTATATTCAATTGCTTGGATGAGAGCAGCCCCTGCAATACTCAATACCATAAACAAGGCAAAGTAGCCCCTTGTTAGGCGCCCTATCCGTCACCCAAAGTATCAATTGCCTTATAGCTGTGTTGCAATGTCTGATGTACCACAGTTAGAGCGATAGAGCACAAAAACAGGCCCTTCGGCCCATCTAATCTGTGCCTGGCTGTTATTCTGCCTAGTCCCATCAGCCTGCACTGGGCCTACAGCCCTCCACCCCCTTCCCCCCACCCTCTCCAACCATGTACATATTCAAACTAATCTTAAACGTTGCAATCAAACCCACATCCATCACTTCTGCTGGGAGCTCGTTCCACACTTGCACCACTCACTAAGTGAAGAAATTCCCCCTTGGGTTCGCCCTTCTCCTAAACCTATCACCTCTAGTTCTAGTCTCGCCCAACCCTCAGTGGGAAAAAGCCTGCTTGCTTTTACCCAATCTATCATCATCGTTATGTAGCCTGTCTATGATGCGGGTGATGGTGGTCTTTGACCATGATTGCTCTTGGCAGATTTTTCTACAGAAGTGGTTTGCCATTGCTTTCTCACAACGCGCTGGAGGAACTCAGCAGGTCGGGCAGCATCTGTGGAAACGATCAGTCAACATTTCGGGCTAGAACCCTTCGTCAGGTTCCTCCAGCGTGTTGTGAGTGTTGCTTTGACCCCAGCATCTGCAGAGTATTTTGTGTTTGTCATTGCTTTCTTCTGGGCAGTGTCTTTACAAGACAGGTGAGCCCCAGCTGTTGTTAATACTCTTCAGAGACTGTCTGTCTGGCATGAGTGGTTGGATAACCAGGACTTACGATATGCACCGGCTGCTCATACGACCATCCACCACCAGCTCCTATGGTTTCACGTGACCCTGATCGGGGGGCTAAGCAGGTGCTACAACTTGCCCAAGGGTGACCTGCAGGCTAGCAGAGGGAAGGAGCACCTTATACCTCCTTAGGTAGAGATGTATCTCCACCCTGCCACCCAAACCCTATCAATAGTGCTCATAATGTTGAAAACCTCTATCAAATCTTCCCTCACAGTCCATGGAATAAAGAAGTAACCTATTCAACATTCCCTGTAACTGAGGTCCTCAAATCCCAGGACTATTCTTGTAAATTTTCTCTGTACTCTTTCAATCTTATTTCCTACAGGTAGATGACCAGAACTGCACATAATGCTCTAAGTTTGGTGTCACTAATGTCTTGTCCAACTTCAATATAACTTCCATGCCCTTGTACCCAAGTTGATCACTTTAATCCAGCAGTTCCCAACCTTCTTTATGCCATATGCTAAAAAGACAGAGTACATGGCGTTTAACTGCAACGAAGGTCCTCTCAAGACCGGAAAAAATGATACCATTAAGAAAGTATTTGACTACAAGTACCTTGGGTCAAGAATGATGAATTCGGAGAAGGACATAAAGATACGGAAGGCGCTGGCATGGAGGGCTATGAACGACATGAAGGAAATCTGGAAGTTAAACCTGACCAGAGGGCTTAAAAGGAGGATTTTCATAGCAGTCATAGAGTCCATTCTCACGTACGGATGCGAGACGTGGACACTCACCAAGACGATGTGATGGTTGCTATACACGAATGCTCCGGATGGCTCTTGATGTGAGTTGGCAACAGCACATGACGAACGTCGAGCTCTGTAACAACCTACCGATGCTCACCACTAAAATCGAGGCGAGAAGACTGCAACCAGCGGGGCACTGTCTACGCCACCCCGAGCTACCTGCCAGCCTAGTCATCATATGGGAGCCCAAGCACGGGAGGATGAACCCTGGGCGCCCTCCCGAGACTATGGTCAACACGCTCCTAGAAGACAGTGGGGAGACTAATGTAGATGAACTGAACACACTGATGAGGGAGAGGGAGAAGTGGAGAGTCCGTCATCGTGCCCGACGCCGGCCCCCTAGGCCTGAGTCAACGTAGTAGTAGTAGTAGTTTATGCCATAGACCCCAACCATTAACCAATGGGTCTTTGGACCTCAGGTTGGGAACCTGTGACTTAGTTGCTTCATCTCTTTCCAAGAAGGGCAAGTGCAGTGGGATTCATAGGCTGCCCACGTTTAATTGCCCATGTCTCGTTCCACTTGAGAATGCAGGACGTAGGACGGTAAGGCACTGTGCAGGTCCTATGGTTCATGACGTTGTGCCATCCTTTTAACCTGCTCCAAGATCAATCTAATCCTTTCCTCCCACATAGTCCTCCATTTTTCTTTCATCCATGTCCTTATCTAAGAGTTTCTTAAAGTCCCGGTATCTTCATCTACCACCATTCCTGGGGGGTGCGTTCCATGCATTCTCTGTGTGAGCAAACTACCTCTGACACTTCCCCTGTATGTTCCTTCAATAGTTCGATTTAATATCAGAGAACGTATACAGTATACAGCCTGAAATTCTTGCTGTTCACGGACATCCACAAAACCGAAGGAAAAACCCAAAGAACGAATGACAGAAATTATTAGAACCACAAATCCCCCTCCCCCTCCCAAGCACAAACGGCATCAAAAGCGTCGACCCTCGCCCCTTCCCCTCCCCCCGCCTGCTCCAGTGACCCCCTCCCCCCACCATGCAAGCAATAGCAAAGCCTCCTGAGACCATGATCTGGAGCCCATCGAAAACTACAGTCCATCACTTCAACTACACTTCAACATCTCAGACAGGCTCTCACTAGCAAGGGAAAGAGAGAGATCGCTCCTGCCACAATGAGAGGAGAGAGAGAGAGGGAGAGGGAGGGAAGGAGAGGGAGGGGGAGAGGGAGATTGAGAGGGAGAGGGAGGGTAGGAGGAGGGAGGGTAGGCGGGGGGAGTGAGAGGGAGAGGGAGAGGGGGAGAGGGAGAGGGAGAGAAGGAGAGGGAGAGGGAGAGGGAGAGGGAAGGGGAGGGAGGGGGAGAGGGAGGGAGAGAGAGGGGGAGTGGGAGAGGGAGAGGGAAGGGGAGAGGGAGGAGGAGAGGGAGAGGGAGAGGGGAGAGGGAGAGAAGGAGAGGGAGAGGGAGAGGGAGAGGGAAGGGGAGGGAGAGGGAGGGGGAGAGGGGGAGGGAGAGGGGAGGAAGAGGGAGAGGGAGAGGGAGAGGGAGAGGGAGGGAAGGAGAGGGAGAGGGAGAGGGAGAGGGAGAGGGAGGGGGAGAGGGAGGGAGAGGGAGGGGGGAGTGGGAGAGGGAGAGGGAGGGGGAGAGGGAGGGGGAGGGGGAGGGAGAGGGAGAGGGGGAGAGGGAGGGGGAGAGGGAGAGGGAAGGAAGGAGAGGGAGGGGGAAGGGAGGGGAGGGGGAGAGGGGGAGAGGGGGAAGGGGGGAGGGGGGAGGGGGAGAGAGAGAGGGAGAGAGGGGGAGAGGGAGGGAAGGAGAGGGAGAGGGAGAGGGAGAGGGAGAAGGAGGGGGAGAGGGAGGGAGAGGGAGGGGGGAGTGGGAGAGGGAGAGGGAGGGGGAGAGGGAGGGGGAGGGGGAGGGAGAGGGAGAGGGGGAGAGGGAGGGGGAGAGGGAGAGGGAAGGAAGGAGAGGGAGGGGGAAGGGAGGGGAGGGGGAGAGGGGGGAGAGGGGGAAGGGGGGAGGGGGGAGGGGGAGAGAGAGAGGGAGAGAGGGGGAGAGAGGGGGAGAGAGAGAGACTGAGAGATTTTTTTTACCAGATGAGAGCAGCTTCCACCACGTCAACCATTGAGTGGTGTGATTAACTGCCAACGCTCCTTCCATTGGTTCCCTGGGGTGTGACAGCTGGTGTGTCAGGTTTCAAATACCCTGGGTGTACAGAACAGCATGTGTGGGAGGCCTTCTCTCTCGTTTCCTTTGTCCCCAGAACCACTGGGACGGTATGCTCTGCCGCACTTTTAGTTAGGTATCTGTTTGTTAAATATTTAGTTCTGTAGTTTATGTAACCTGGGGGAACTTAACTGTTAGGTCGATTTTTTTTACTGTTTGCAAATAAATGATTAATATGCTTACGCACAGTCAATGTTTTCTGTCTCCCTCACCAAACCTGTGAACCTGCTTCAATGTTACAGCTGCCTCCTTGAATTGCTGCCGTCTTTGAGGTGTCAGTGGAGCCACAATCGTGTTCAGGAGGGTGTGCCACAATTTTGCCCAGGGTACAGTGAAGCTGGACTTCGACAGTGAATGCTGGGGCACCGAGGTGTACCCGGAATACAGGTCCATAGTTTGATAAAAGTGGCATCACAGGTGGGTAGGGCTGTCAAGGGAGTTTTGGCATATTCGCCTTCACCAATCAGGGCACTGAGTGCAGTAACTGGGAAGCTGAACACGACGTTGGTGAGACCAAATTGTGTGCAGTTCAGCTCACCTTCCTGCAAGAAGGCTGTCAATAAGATCAAAAGCGTGCAGAGAAAATCTACAAGGATGTTACTGAGACTTGAGGACCTGAGTTGTAGGGAAAAGTTCGATAGGTTATGACTCTAATCCCACCATTCTCTGTGTAAAAAAAAATAAATTAGCCTTGCAAATCTCATCTGCCTTTGTTTCCACAGGGAGGACGTACAATCTTCTTACAGACAGGGGCAGGAATTGAACCCCAGTTACGTGGCACTGTAAAGTGCTACACTAACCATTACGCCGCAGTGCCGACCCTCTGCGGTACCAAAGGATAATGAACAACACTCTTGCTGCAGGGTGTCCTCCAAACTCCAAGAAGGGATGAACATAGAATTCCCCAACCTCCAGTAATTCCCTCCCCCTCCCTTCCCCTATCCCTGTTTCACTCTACCCCTCCCCCAGCTCCCTCATGGTTCCGCCTCCTTCTTCTACCACCCATTGTTTTCAGGGCTATGATGTCAATGCTTCTCCTCCCCCACCCCTTTGTCTTTCAAATTACTGGTCTTTCAACTGACACTACAAGCATTCTTCAAATCTCTCCCCATCTTTCATTCTTCAGTCCTGACGAAGGGTTCCGGCCCGAAACGTTTACTCATCGTTTCTGACTGCTGCTGCCCGACCTGCTGAGTTCATCCAGCGTACTGAAAGTGTTGCTCATCCAGATGTTGTACTGTTGAGCTGTTTTGGGCCCCCTTTTTAAGAAAGGATGTGCTGACACTGGAAACTGTGGAGGAGGCTCATGAGAGCGATTCCGGGATTGAAGAGGTTGTCATATGAGCAGTGATGAAAGGCTCTGGGCCTGTGCTCACTGGAATTTAGAAGAATGGTGGAGGGGGATCTCATTGAAACCTATCAATGTTGAAAAGCCTCGATAGAGTGGGTGTGGAGAGGGTGTTTCCAAGAATGGTGGAGTCTAGGAACAGAGGGCACATCCTCAAAATAGAGGGACGTCCATTTGAAATGGAGATGAGGAGGAGTTTCTTTAGCCAGAGAGTGGTGAATCTGTGGAATTCGTTGCCACAGGCAGCTGTGCAGCCCAAGTCATTGGGTGTATTTGAGGCGGAAGCTGATAAATTCTTGATTAGTCAGGGCATGATAGGGTAGAGGGAGACGGCAGGAGATTGGGGCTGAGAGGGAAAATGGATCAGCCCTGATGAAATGGCGGAGCAGACTGGATGGGCTGAATGGCCCAATTCTGCTCCTAATGTTCTTTGAGGTGGACTGTGGGCGAACAAGGTCAGGGTACAGATTCTCTGAACTTAAAATAAAAGCAGAAATAAGCCAATGTGGCCCAGCCCAGCTGCAAGGAGAAGGGTACTGGCCCCAGTACATGAGACACTCCACATGCCGATCAGTGAGATGGCGAGCTCGGAGTTGGAGGCCTGGAATTCCGGGTCCTGTCATCGCCTAGTCCAAGGGTTGATACCAAAGATCAAAGCCTGAAGGTTGGTAGCAAGTGCGGAAGTTAAAGCCTGCGCTAGAGGCCCAGAGGCCTGTCTTGGGGTTGGAGATCAGTCCACGGGTGTTGCTGGGTGGGCAGGAAAAGGGGTTGTTTCGCTCTGGGTGTTTTGTTGCTTGCTGCGTTCTGTTCTGGTGAGCGTTGTGGGCACTGGAGCGTGCAGAGACATTTGCGGGCTACTCCCGGCACATTCTTGGGCGTGTAGCTTGTTGATGCAAACAGTGTATTTCACTGTGTGTCTCCATATACTTGTGATAAATGAATCTCAATCCGAATGTGAAGCACTTGCGGAGATGGTAGGGACTTTCAAAACACTTTTCCCCAGATAATCTTGCAATCTACCCAAAGGAAATTACTCCAACATTTCATGGAGCAAATCCCCAATGTTACGTCTGGCACGATGAGGTATGTGGTTGTTCTTACCTTCGACATTCAGCCCATGTCTAGGGCGGGGACACAATCATCATTGCAAGTACACGCCATACAGTCAATCCACTCAGTGGACCATCTTACAGGCAATTATTGAGGCAGCCTCAACATGGCAAACTCACATTATGGGGGAACAGCAAACCAAAGTGGAAAATATTGTGAGCTATCAGCCTCCGTCAGTAACCAAGGAAATAGAGAAACTCCTAGCCACAGACTCACACACACACTCACACGCACAGACACACACTCACACACGCACGGACACACACTCACACTCACACGCACAGACACACACAGGCGCACACACGCCAGACACACACTCACACTCACACACACTCACTCACACACACTCACAGACACATGCACACACAGGCGTACACACGCACACACGCCAGACACAGACTCACACTGACAGACACAGACTCACGCACAGACACACACTCACACTCACAGGCACATGCAAAAACACACAAGCGCACACACGCCAGACACACAGACACACACATACACTGATGCACTATCAATTGCTCCAAAAGACTGGAATTAGAGTAAATACTGAAAGGCTTTTATTAACAGTAAATGGACCAACGTCCATGTTGAGTATCTGTCCTGGACTGAGGGAGGAGCAGTGACACAATCACCTTTATTTTCAGGGGTCTGTGGGAGGAGCCACAGGGGTAGTCAGCAGAGGGCCGTGTCCAGACAGGTACAACATATATAGATGGTTTACCAGACACACACACACACACACAAACACACACACACACACACACACACACACACACACACACACACACACACACACATTGCTACTTTAACACTGGTTTTATGGCTGTCGTGCATCTGAGTTGTGCTTTTGTACTGCTGGACATCGCTTGTACTGGCTGGTTACTTGATTTTATTTATTTATTTATTTGTTTGTTTTATAGCATTGAGTATGAGAGTTGCAAACTCATTTTCGCTGTATTGGTGCATGACTCATCGTTCTATGCAATGACAATAAAGATATTTCAATTTCAATACTCACACATGCACACACAGACACACTCACACTAGCACACACGCACACACAGAGACACAGACACACTCAAGCACGCACACACACGCACAGAAACACATACACACACATGCACACAGACATACGTGCATGTGTACGTGTGCATTAACTCTCACAATCCTGCATGCAGACTCAAAGGAATGCAGCCAGACGCATGTGAAACACATTTACTTGTGCACACATAGGTACGTGCGTGCTGTGCAAACACACCTGTCAAATACTGACTGAAGAGTCTGGGAACCACTCATTCAATTGCTGTTTTAGTCTCTGCTTCAGTGTAAAACAACAGGAAAAAATAACATTCCTGCGTGGAAGAGAACAGCCTTGATTTTCAAGCACTTCAGCTGAGAGTAATCCAATCATCCGCTGAAAGGTTACAAACTCAGGGGAAGTTGCAGCGAAGCTGGGGGAGGAGGCCAGCGGTGAAAGGAACTGATTGGAGCACAACAATTCTGATAATCAGTCAAAGTCAGAGCCCAATTACTGTCATATGCCCAACTAAACGCAAATACAGCTACAATGGAAAACTTAATTGCAGCACCATCACAGATATAAAGCATTCACAAGAAAAAAACATAAATTAAACAAAAATCGCACAAAATTATACAAGAAAGAACGCAATTAGAACAAAACGAATCGTCCAATGCAGTGCAAAGAGGTCGTAGCGTTGCTATACTGCGGCAATGATTAGAGCTTTTCAGGTTGGTTTAAGAGCTGTTAAAGGTAACTGTCTGTGAGCCTGGTGGTGTGGGACCATAAGATAGTAAGATATAGGAGCAGAATTAGGCCATTTGGCCCATCGAGTCTGCTCTGCCATTTCATCATGGCTCATCCATTTTCCCTCTCAGCCCCAATCTCCTGCCTCCTCTCAGTATCCCTTCAAGCCCTGACTAATCAAGAATCTATCAACTCTGCCTCAAATATACCCAATGACGTGGACTGCACAGTCGCCATGGTGGCAAATTCCACAGGTTCACCAATCTCTGTCTAAGGAAATTTCCCCTCATCTATATTCTAAAAGGTCACCCCTCTATTCTGAGGCTGTGTCTTCTGGTCTTGGACTCCCCCAGCATAGAAAACATCTGATCTATCGGCCTTTCAATATTCAATACATCTCAATGAGATCCCCCCTCATTCTTCAGAATTCTGGTAAGTACAGGCCCAGAGCCATCAAACGCTCCTCATATGATAAGCCTTTCAATCCTGGAATCATTTTCCTGAACCTCCTTTGAACCCTCCCCAATGCTGGTACATCCTTTCTTAGATAAGGGCCCAAAACTGCTCACAATACTCCAAGTGAGGCTTCACCAGTGCTTTATAAAGCCTCATCATTACATCTTTTATATTCTAGATTCTGCTGGAGTTTAGAAGGATGAGGGGGGATCTTACTGAGACCTTGAATATATTGTAAGACCTGGAGAAAGTAGATATCAAAAGGGGGTTTTCGGTCTGGGAGCAGAGGTGAAAACCTCAGAATAAAAGGATATCCCTTTAAAACAGAGATGAGGAAGAATTTCTGTAGCCAGGAAGTGATAGGTCTGTGGAATTTATTGCCACGGATTGCCGTGGAGGCAAAGTCATTTGGGTATATTTAAAGCAGAGGTTGATAGGTTCTTGATTAGTAAGGGTGTCAAAGGTTACGGGGAGCAGGCAGGAGAATGATCTTATAGATATGCCCACTGGGGTGAATGGGGTGTCAGGGGAGGGGTAGTATCACTGGTGAAGGGGCTTGTCGTGTCCGTTTCAGGGCCGCTCGCTCACCTTTGCACCCCAGTGGACACTCAGCTCTCACCTGTGGCTCCAAGTAGCTGTTTGCATGCGACAGCGGCCACACCCCGTTACACCGCTTCGACAGGCGGGCTACTCCAGTGAGTGTAGCCGGCAGCCTCGTACCCACCCCAGTGAGATAGGGGTGTGCCTGTCCCAGCATGTGAGGTCAGCTCCGGCGGACTGGGCGGGTGGGATCTACAGTGAGATCCAACGGCCAGGAAGGTGGTTCTGCAACGCGCCGTGGAGAGCGAAGGGCGTGACAAGGCACAGAAGACGTCACGGTCATCCACTGCAACAGAGGAGGACCCTGGTTTGTGACACTTGTTCATACCACTGGACCCAGGCCTCAGGAGAGTGGAGCTGCCTCAGTGCAACGGCTTTTCCACTTTAAAAACTCTCCCGCACAGGTCTCCCGCCATCATCAGACGTGATGGACAACCACCTTCGGTACGCCTACACTCTCATTTCCCCCTTCAATCAAGGTTCAATTGCCCAGTGGAAAAGAAATTGTGCGTGTATGAGGGAGAGACAGAATTATATGCATGTTCTGAGTGTGAGGGGGTGAATTCCTTCTTGGAATAGGTCCCTAAGCCCCTCAAGACTGCTCTGGCATTCAACGCAATGATGGCCAATTGACACTGGGCTCAACTCCTCTTCTATCCCAGTTTCCAATCACCTTCAATTCCTTATCTTTCAAATATTTATCTATATTCAACTTAAAGATATCCACCACCGACCGTCAGGGGAAGAGAATTCTGGAGAAGAAATTTCTTGCTCTCAAGTCCCCTCAAGGACTTATCAGAATCAGGTTTAATATCACCGGCATATGTTGTGAAATTGTACTGTTGACTTTAAGGCAGCAGTACAATACAAATATTAATAATAAAAAACATGAATTATAATAAGTATATATAAGTTTAAATAAATAAGCAGTGCAAAAATAGAAATTAAAAAGTAGTGAGGTAGTGTTCATGGGTTCAATGTTCATTTAGAAATCGGATGGCTAAGGGGAAGAAGCTGTTCCTGAATCGTTGAGTGTGAGCCTTCAGGCTTCTGTATCTCCTTCCTGATGGTAACAATGAGAACATGGCATGACTGGGGTCCTTAATGACGGTTGCCATCTTTTTGAGGCATCGCTACTTGTGGATGTCCTGGATACTATGGAGGCCAGTGCTCATGGTGAATCAGAATCAGGTTTAGTATCATGGCACTCGTCACGAAATTTGTTAACCTTGCTGCAGCAGTACAATGCAATGCGGGATAATAGAAAAAAACTGTGAATTACACACTTATTCATCTATTTATCTATTTCTCTATCTCTATCTACCAATCTTTTTCACTCACTCTCTCTATCTCTGTTTCTGTCTATCTCCATCCCCCTCTCCCTAGCTCAAGAATCTTAAACCTGAAGAAGAAATGCATCAGAAGGAACAACAAACAGGTAAGTAAGATCCTCAACCAAATATTGCCAAATCGAATCGATTCTTTCACATAAGTCAAGTCCTGATGAAGGGTCTCAGCCTGAAATGTTAACTGTTTAAGGAGGAAGAGAAGATGGCGGCGCGACGCAGCGCACAGCGGCCACTCCGGTGAATGATATCTGTAATCTGTCAAGTAAGGTGCTGTGCACAATCCTGATTTGATGGAGACAGACGTGAGAGAACAGAAGAACATCTGGAGAAACTTCTGAAATGCCTTTTTCGCTGTCGCTGTTACTGTGTGATCTGGAATCTCCGGAGGGGAAGGCCCCGAGCCCTCGGCTTTGCTTGTTGCTCAGCGGCTGGGATGGGGTCAAGGTGCTCGGCAGAGATGGTGCTTGGTGTCAGAGGGCTGCTCGGAGCTCGAAGGTTTCGGACGGACTCAGGGTCGGCTGTGGTCGGGTGCTTCCAATGCATTGACAGTTGTCGGTGCCTGGAGGTTTATGGCAGAGAGAGTTTCTCCCTTCTGCCGCCTGCTATCAGGGACTATCAGGAGTCGATCGGAACTTTGAGACTCATTTTTTTACCGTTCCCATGGTCTGCTCTTTATCAAATTATGGTATTGCTTTGCACTGCTGTAACTATATGTCATAATTAAGTGGTCTTGTCAGTGTTACTCTTTGGTTTGTCCTTTTTTTTTGTGATATCACTCTGGAGGAACATTGTATCATTTCTAAATGACAATAAATGAGGACTGAGTGTCCTCATAATCTAATCTAATCTAATCTTCCAAAGATGCTGCCTGACGTGCCGAGTTCCTCCAGCATTTTGTATGTGTTGCTCTGGGTTTCCAGCATCTGCAGGATCTCCTGTGTTTATCATAATCGTTGAGTTTTTGGAAAATTTAACAATGATGTTGCCATGGTGCCATGGTCAGCACTTGCAAGGCAAGAACATTGTGCAACCATGTGATCTACAGTAAGTGACCAGAGCGAACGCTGCAGGAGCTGCCATGCATCCCTGTCAAGGAGGGTAATATTTTAATTCAGGGTTCTGTTGACAATTTAATTACGCTGCATTAAACACCGACATAAAAATAGTTCTCTGAGATCTATCCGCTGATCTTCCACAATGAAAATGTCAGCATCTGTTAGCAAATGGAGATTTTCCAATCAAGTACACAGCTGTATACCAGGAGCCGGGCAGTTGGGCTATTAGTGAGCAGAAACCAGGCAGGTGCTGCACGTAATTTGGCTTTTTTACGGCCACAGATTGCTTGCAAAACTGTTTAGATAAATTACACAGAAATATTACCCACATTTGTACTTTTTGAATATTTGCAATCGGACCAAAATTTTTTTATATTTTACTTTGTGAGCAATGACCTTATGAGTGATTCTCTTTACAGTACTTTGAGATTTTAGGTAGTGGACATTAATTCAGTATAGTCTTGGAGGGAAATTTGCCAGGAAGCTAATATTTAGTAGATGCTGTGACCAAATGTGGGGATAAATTTTAATGATTAGGAAAATCATTCAAATTTTAATGATCAGGAAAATCCTACAAAAGATAGTAGATTCAGCCCAGTACACCATGGGTAAAGCTCTCCCAACCATTGAGCACATCTGCATGAAACGCTGTCGTAGGAAAGCAGCATCCATCATCAGGAACCCCCGCCACCCAGGTCACGTTCTCTCTCGCTGCTGTCATCAGGTAGAAGGTACAAGAGCCTCAGGACTTGCACCACCAGGCTCAAGAACAGTTACTACCCCTCAACCATCAGGCTCTTGAACAAAAGGGGATAACTACACTCACTTACCCAACCATTGAGATGTTCCCACAACCAACAATCTCACTTTAAGGATTCTTTATCTTGTTATCACATGCTCTCGTTATTTATTGCTATTTATTTATGTTTGCATTTACACAGTTTGTTGTCTTCTGCACTCTGGTTGACCTTTCACGGAACCCGTTATTTAGATTTGCAGAGTATGCAGACAGGAAAATGAATCTCAGGGTTGTATATGGTGACATATATGTACCCTGATAATAAAATTTACTTTGAACTTTGAACAAGGAAAATATGTTGTAGGAACCTGGACAAAAGCATTGGGATAATTCTCAGTTTATAAGACCATAAGACACAGGAGTAGAATGAGGCCATTCAGCCCATCGAGTCTGTTCCGCCATTCAGCCCGTCGAGTCTGTTTCGCCATTCAATCATGCCAGATTTACCATCCTTCTCACCCCATTCTCCTGCCTTCTCTGTGTAACCTTTGACATCCTTACTAATCAAGAATCTATCAAAGTTCAAAGGACATTTATGACCAAAGTATGTGTACAGTATACAGCCTCGAGATTCGTCCCCTTACAGGCAGCCACAAATGAAATCCATTTGAGAAAAGAAGACTGTCAAACACCCAAAATGCAGGGAGAAAAAAAAACAAATCATACAAATAACAAATGCAGGCAAATAGTTTTCTGAACCGAAGTCCTCAAAAAGAGTCTGTCCGCTGATTCTTCGTTCTGTGCAGAGCTGATTAAATGTCGCGGAGCCAGGAGCTGAACCGGCCGGTCCCTCACCTCGTGTCCCGACGTCCTGACCTCTTCAGCCTGGCCCGGCCCCTAAATTGCCGCCCAAACATCAAGTTCTGTCGCTTCAATTACTTCTGGGGCAGGGACCCCACTGCCTCGATTCGGCCTGTACCGGACCTTTCAACCTTTACTTTAAGTATATATGTGGCCAGCAATTCTACCGATTCACCACCCTCAGCTAAAGAAATTCTCTGTCCTCTCTGTTCTAAAGAGACATCCTCCTATTCTGAGGCTGTGCCCTCTGGTCCAAGACTTCCCTGCTCCATATCCCGGGTATCGAGGCAATTCAAGGTTTGATAGGTTTAAATGAGATTGCCGCCTCCGCAACCCCACCCCTCATTCTTTTAAATTTCAACCAGTACAGGCCTAGAGCCACCAAATGCTTCTCATATGTTAATTCTTTCGTTCTCAGGATCAATCTCGTGAACCTCTGCTGGACCCTCTCCACTGTCAGCACATCCTTTCGTACATGTGGAGCTCAAAACTCTTACGACACTCGAAACACGGTCTGACCAACGCCTCATAAAGCCTCAACCTCTTCATACGGGCTGTAGATCTGTCTGCTACTAAATGCTGGAGATGTTGCTTTAGTTAATAATTTTGAACCTGAAAGTGATAAAGATTGAAATCTTTAGCGAGTAGCTAAATATCAGCCCCGATCTCATTGAATTACAGAATAGGTTTGAGAGGCTGAATGGTCTCTTCTATGTTCTTAAACACAAGAGACGCCGACATTGGCTGTTTATTCCCCTCCACAGACGCTGCCTGACCTGCTGAGTTCCTTCAGTCACATTTGAAATGCAAGCCATAGTCATAGTCATACTTTATTGATCCCGAGGGAAATTGGTTTTTGTTACAGTTGCACCATAAATAATTAAATAGTAATAAAACCATACATAATTAAATAGTAATATGTAAATTATGCCAGGAAATAAGTCCAGGACCAGCCTATTGGCTCAGGGTGTCTGACCCTCCAAGGGAGGAGTTGTAAAGTTTGATGGCCACAGGCAGGAATGACTTCCTATGATGCTCAGTGCTGCATCTCGGTGGAATGAGTCTCTGGCTGAATGTACTCCTGTGCCCAACCAGTCCATTATGTAGTGGATGGGAGACATTGTCCAAGATGGCATGCAACTTGGGCAGCATCCTCTTTTCGGACACCACCGTCAGAGTCCAGTTCCATCCCCACAACATCACTGGCCTTACGAATGAGTTTGTTGATTCTGTTGGTGTCTGCTACCCTCAGCCTGCTGCCCCAGCACACAACAGCAAACATGATAGCACCGGCCACCACAGACTCGTAGAACATCCTCAGCGTCGTCCGGCAGATGCTAAAGGACCTCAGTCTCCTCAGGAAATAGAGACGGCCTGACCCTTCTTGTAGACAGCCTCAGTGTTCTTAGACCAGTCCAGTTTATTGTCAATTTGTATCCCCAGGTATTTGTAATCCTCCACCATGTCCACACTGACCCCCTGGATGGAAACAGGGGTCACCGGTACCTTAGCTCTCCTCAGGTCTACCACCATGGATGGATCTTTGAAACATTCTCTTGTGGCATATTTGCATCCCTGACAAAGTCACCGTTTATTGTTCATCTCTGATCGTCCTTGAGAAGGAATTCTGATGAGTGCTCTCAAAATGCTGCAGTCCACGGCGTGAAGGGGCTCCCAAAGCTCGGCAGACACAATTCCTAGAATCCCCACAATTCCTGATGATCAGGAATGACCAGAGAGTCCTGATGAAGGGTCTTGGCCCAAAACATCGACCGTTGCTCCCTCCTCTCCATGGATCCTGCTTGGCTTGCTGAAGTCTTCCAGCAATTTTGTGTGTGTGTGTGTCGCACAGGTCAATAGGGTGGTTAAGAAGGCCTATGGGACGTTTTATTAGTCGAGGCATTGAGTTCGAAAGTCAAGAGGTTATGTTGTAACTTTATAAAACTCTGGTTAGGCTACATCTGGAGAATTGCATGCAATCCTGGTCGCTCCACTATAGGAAGGATGTTGAGGCTTTGAGGAGGGTGCAGAAGAGATTTACCAGGATGCTGCCTCGTTTAGGGGGCATATGCAATCATGAGAGGCTAGAAAAACTTGTGTTGTTTTCTCTGGAGCGCTGAACGCTGAGGGGAGATCTGACAGAGGTTCATAAGATTATGAGAGGCATAGATGGAGTAGAAACGGTATCTTTTTCCCAGGGTAGAAATGTCTAATACCAAGGGGCATGTACTGAAGGTGAGAGGGGTAGGTTCAAAGGGGATGTGAGCGGTAAGTGTTTTTTACTCAGAGAGAGGTGGACGCCTGGTATGGTGTTAGAGACAAATATATTAGAGGCTTTTAAGAGATGTTTGGATAGACACATGGATGGAAGGAAGATGGACATGGTGTAGGTAGGAGGGATTAGTGTTTGGGAGTTTTTGATTTGCTTTTTATCTGGCTTGGCCCACAATATTGTGGGCTGAATGGCCTGTACTGTTCTATGAAGCCAAATGCATAGAAAAGATACAGGGCTGGAGAGGAAGGCATCTGATTGGAGAAGAGAGTGGACTTCAGGAGAAAGGGAAGGAGGAGGGGATCCAGGGAGACGTGTTAGGCAGGTGAGAAGAGGTAAACATAAGAACATAAGAAATAGGAGCAAGAGTCGGCCATCTGGCCCATCGAGTCTGCTCTGTCATTCAATAAGATCATGGTTGATCTGGCCATGCACTCATCTCCACCTACCTCCCTTTTCCCCAGAACTCTTAATTCCCCTACTATGCAAAAATCTATCCAATCTATGCTAAAAGGTTGGAGTGGTGAATAGAGTTGGGGGGGGGGGTTGGAATTTTTTTACTAGAAGGAACAATCTATATTCATGCCATCAGGTTGGAGGCTACCCAGACAGAATATAAGGTGTTGCTCCTCCACCCTGAAGGTGGCCTCATCTTTGCACAAGAGGAGGCCATGGACTGACATGTCGGAATGGGAACATACATTTTACTGTATGCTTTGATGTACATATGGCAAATAAAGCTAATCCTCATCTTTAATCTTCTAATCTTTAATGTTGAAGCATTAATCATGGACTAAGCATCATACACTTTCCTGCTCTTACTTGTTCCCAATCACAGGTTGAATGGAGCTTTCATGCATACCACAGCACAGATAAAGGCCATTTGTCCCTTCGTGTTCATCCTGCCCCTTTGAAAATGCTGTCCAATAGTCCCTCATGTTGAAAGTACTGACAGAGTTGTTCGTTTCTGCCAAATGATGGGAGCCTTGCACAGCCTGTTCGACTGGAGACCCTGTGCTGAGCCACTTTGGGAAGATATGAAGATTCTGCGTGAAGTGCACTCCCTCAGGGTTTGGGTTTTGCATTGCATTAAGTTCAAAATCTCAGTCAAACAGATAAAAAGCCTGCGGATGCCTTTGCTGGTGTCTGCAGCTCGTGTGCATTGGTGAGGACTGGTCTTCAGAACTGAATCGGATTTGATGTCTGGCTACGGAATGGCAAATTCCAGCGACGTGGATGGCTGACGGAGGACATCTGCAGCCTAGGCGTCTGTTCTGTGGAAGTCGAACTTTCGAGGCCTGACCTGGAGTTGGAGGACTGTCCATGCTTGTGTAGGTGGGTGGAAGGGAGGAACGGGGCTTGTTATGCTGCTGTTGTTTTGGTGCTTGTTGTGTTCTGTGTTGTTCTGCTGGGCATTGTGGGCATGCTATGTTGGCGGCGGAATGTGTACATAGAATAGTACAGCACAGTACAGGCCCTCCGGCCCACATTGTTGTGCTGACACTCAAACCCTGCCTCCCATATAACCCCCCATCTTAAATTCCTCCATATACCTGTCTAGTAGTCTCTTAAACTTCACTAGTGTATCTGCCTCCACCACTGACTCAGGCAGTGCATTCCACGCACCAACCACTCTCTGAGTGAAAAACCTTCCTCTCATATCCCCCTTGAACTTCCCACCCCTTACCTTAAAGCCATGTCCTCTTGTATTGAGCAGTGGTGCCCTGGGGAAGAGGTGTTGGCTATCCACTCTGTCTATTCCTCTTATTACCTTGTACACCTCTATCACGTCTCCTCTCATCCTCCTTCTCTCCAAAGAGTAAAGCCCTAGCTCGAACTTCACTATAGTGAAGTATAGTTGTCATTCAACTATACATGAATATCCATGAACACAGCTAAACGGGACAGTGCTATGCTAGGGTCAAGATGCAAAACACAGTACCAACAGTCACTCACAGCACAAGTCACACATACCACATACAAGCTAGCAAGTACATAAAGATATCAATAACGTACAGTCACGCAAAAAAAAAAGTCCAGACACGAGCCATGAATGCCGCAGAAATCTGCAGTTGACCACAATACAGCTTGTCTTCTGCGGAGCGAACACTGGGGAGCAGCACCGACTCCAGCCTGGACGCCACGTCACACCACTCACGGTGAAGCACACCGGCTCTGACGTCACTCTCCTGGCGGCCGTGAACAGGTGACACCGTAGCTGGAGGTCTCATCCTCCCTGTGACCGAGGCTCCGACTTCCGCCCCCGCTCCCTGCTAACAAATCAGTGAATCGAACTTCCAGCATTCTACATTAGGGCCATAGGGCCTTGCGGGCTGCCCCCAGCGCGGTATGTTGGCTGTTAATGTAAATGACGCATTTCACCGTTTGTGGCGCTGTACGTGTGATAAATGTGAATCTGAATTCCATGACAAAAGGAATTCTCCCAACATCTTTGCGCCCTCACCATGTGCTCTGCAGGCTCCTTTGCACTCCAGCTGCAAAAGATTTCCTGTCACAGTTATAAATTAACATTTCCTTTGAGATGCAGATGAAGATATTAAACAGCTCAGCTTCTCGACAGAGGAATGAAGATTGTCATTTGAAAGATCAGGTGATTAACTTTGACATCCTAATGTTCTGTACTGTACGTTCTTGTGATTTGATTCTTCATTTATCATCATTCTCATGAGGACGAGCACATTAATGAGGAATGACACACATCCTTTACCTTCCATTTTGTGAATAAGGGTCTTGGCTAAATCCCCTCGAGGATTAGATGCTCTATTTTTAACTTACTTATTTTGTGTTGGGCATGTGGCTAAGTGGTTAAGGTGTTCATCTAGTGATCTGAAGGTCGCTAGTTCGAGCTCAGCTGTGGCAGTGTGTTTGTACCCTTGGACAAGGCACTTAATCACACATTGCTCTAGACTGTGCGAGGAGTGGCGCCCCGCACAGACTTCCAATCTGCACCTTGTAAGGCATGAAAACGCCCAACGCAGGCCTCTCATGGTCTGAGTCGACATTTCCCTCCACTTACTGCCCATTACGCTGCTGGTGTTTACGGTGGCAATGAAGGTCCTCCATCTCTGGTTTCCTTCATCGTGTCGGTAGCTTCCTCTCGGTTTTCACTACTCTCAGTCATGCACGTCCCGGGTGGAGACTCAGGAATACCGTCACACTCAGATGCAGAAGGATTCTTCATTGCTGTCTCAGTAACAATTTTGTTTTATAAGTCAGGGTTGTCAACCCGGAGCTGAAGCCCCCCCACCCCTCACTTCCCACCAATGAACTTGATAGTCCAGTGGCCTCTACCCTTTGACCTGTTTGGCATGGGTGACCCTGCCAAAGCATATTCCACTCAATGTAGCTCTCCAGGTCATTGAGGCACGCAAGCCTCCAAACCCTCTGACAAGGTTGTGGCCCTCTTGCAGGGCACAATTGTTAAGTGACCAAAGATTTAGATTTTAGATTCAGATTCAGAGTTATTTATCACACATGCAATGAAGTACATCATTTGTGTTAGCAGCCCAGGGGTGTGTGGGGCAGCCGGCAAGGTCTGGTGCCAACATAGCATTCCCACAATGCTTGGCCAGTCAACACAGAACACAACAAGCAACAAACCAACAACAGCAAAACAAGCCCCGTTCATCCGTCGACCTACCCACACCCACATACATGGACAGACCTCCAGTCTCTAGATTTTTCAAGTTGTTGGAAGCAAACTTGGTCAGGATAGCTGAAGGCACACACTCGCGATTCAAGAACAGCTTCTTCCCCTCTGCCATCTGATTACTAAATGGACATTGAACCCGTGAATGCTACCTTACATTTTAATATATATTATTCTATAAATTTTAATCTATTCAATACACATATATTGTAATTGATTTATTATCAATAATAATAATTAAAATAATTATTATTATTTACAGAGCCCTGGTGAGACCACACCTGGAGTATTGTGTGCAGTTTTGGTCTCCAAATTTGAGGAAGGACATTCTTGCTATTGAGGGAGTGCAGTGTAGGTTCACGAGGTTAATTCCCGGAATGGCGTGACTGTCATATGTTGAAAGATTGGAGCGACTGGGCTTGTATACACTGGAATTTAGAAGGATGAGAGGGGATCTGATTGAAACATATAAGATTATTAAGGGATTGGACACACTAGAGGCAGGAAACATGTTCCTGATGTTGGGGGAGTCAGGAACCAGAGGCCACAGTTTAAGAATAAGGGGTAGGCCATTTAGAACGGAGTTGAGGAAAAACTTTTTCACCCAGAGAGTTGTGGATCTGTGGAATGCTCTGCCTCAGAGGGCAGTGGAGACCAATTCTCTGGATGCTTTCAAGAAAGAGTTAGTTAGAGCTCTTAAAGATAGCGGAGTGAAGGGATATGGGGAGAAGGCAGGAATGGGGTACTGATTGTGGATGATCAGCCATGATCACAGTGAATGGCGGTGCTGGCTTGAAGGGCCGAATGGCCTACTCCTGCACCTATTGTCTATTAATAATAATAATTATTATTATTTTCTTCTCCTATATTATGTATTGCATTGAACTGCTGCTGGTAAGTTAACAAATTTCACGACACATGCCAGTGATAATAAACCTGATTCTGATTCTGTTTCTGATCTGAAAATCATGCAGACGTCTAAAGAGATCAAAATAAGTTCATTGTTTTGCTCCCGAACATACAAGTGATTCGCATGCACATAAACCAGCTCCTCCACAGCACTGTCTTGCATAGACTTCTGCTTGAAGAGCCAACCTTTTTAGAGTAGAATAACGTGTGTGTGGGTGCAGAGGAAATGTAGGGGATGGGTGGATGGATAATTTCAGATTCTGATTAGTTTGTCTTAAGGTGTTCTTGAGCCCATTATCCCTGGGGGGGGGCACAGGCGGCTGATGGCATCTCATCAGAGCCCTCTTGCCCGTGCCAGGCTTCCAAGTATTCCCCAGGTGTAGCCTATCTTCTTGATATCAGTACTAAGGTCACATTGCCAGGGTTCTTTGGCCGGCCTCTCTTCTGCTTTCCCTGGGGATTCCATATTAGCGCTTACCTGGTGATATTGGCACTTCGTGTGTCCTACCCATCTCCATCTTCTCTTCCTAAATTCTTCGGCTGCTTGCTAGTGTGTTCTCAGCCATAGATCGGTGTTGCTGTCCAGCAGATCATGAGGATTTTGTCTCAAACAGCTATTAGTAAAGGTCGATACTTTTGTAATGATAGTCTTAGTTCTCCCCCATCTCTCTGTCCCATACAGAAGAATTGACTTCACACTGAGGTTGACTAGCCTGACCTTAGTGCCCAGTGACAGCTCCTTGGAGCACCAGATGTCCTTGAGCTGGATGAAGGCTGCTCTAGCTTTGCCAGTCCACATTGCTGTTGCCCTGTCTGCCAATGACCTGCCCAGATAGGTGAAGACTTCTGCCTCCTTAAGTGCACTTCCCTGGAGAGTGACTGGGCCAATGTAGGTTGAGTTGATCTTGAGGACTTTAGTTTTCCCTTTTTTTGCTGTTAGAGCCCACTTGCACCGATGTGGTTGCCAGGTCTGCTATTCTTCCTGCATCTGCTTGTGGTATGGGGCGTGAGAGGTATATCATCAGTGAACTAGGTTGTCCAGTTGTTTCCATAGGGTCCAATAGCTCCCATTCCTTTTCTGTGCTGTAGATGTCTTCATGATCCAGCCTTGGTTCAGAAGGAACAGGGAAGGGGACATAAGGCTCCCTTGTCTGACTCCTGTCCTCACCCAAAAGCTGCTGGAGGGCTGTCCACCATGGTTGACTCGGCAGGACATTCCCTCATACGAATTCTTGATCATCTTGCCTGCTACTCCATAGTCATAAAGACATAGAAAAATACAGCACAGAAACATGCCCTTTGGCCCATCTAGTTCCTGCTGAACCATTGAAACAGCCTACTCCCTTCGACCTTTATACTTTATACTTGATTGTCGCCAAACAATTGATACTAGAACGCACAATCATCACAGTGATATTTGATTCTGCGCTTTGTGCTCCCTGGAGTACAAATTGATAGTAATAATTAAAAATTTAAATTATAAATCATAAATAGAAAATAGAAAAGGTAAAGTAAGGTAGTGCAAAAAAAAAACCGAGAGGCAGGTCCGGATATTTGGAGGGTACGGCCCAGATCCAGGTCAGGATCCGTTCAGCGGTCTTATCACAGTTGGAAAGAAGCTGTTCCCAAATTTGGCCGTACGAGCCTTCAAGCTCCTGAGCCTTCTCCCGGTGGGAAGAGGGACGAAAAGTGTGTTGGCTGGGTGGGTCGCGTCCTTGATTATCCTGACAGCACTGGTCCGACAGCGTGAGGTGTAAAGTGAGTCCAAGGACGGAAGATTGGTTTGTGTGATGTGCTGCGCCATGTTCACGATCTTCTGCAGCTTCTTCCGGTCTTGGACAGGACAACTTCCATACCAGGTTGTGATGCACCCTAGAAGAATGCCTGCACCTGGATCATAGTCATCCATACTCTTACTATCCACCTACCTATCCAAACTTCTCTTAAGCATTCCACACTCCCATGACCCTCTGTGTGAAGAAGATTGCCCTTAAATTTTTCACCTTTCACCCTTAACCCATAATCTCTAGTTGTAGTCCCACGCAACCTCAGTGGAAAAAGCCTGCTTGCATTTACCTTATCCATTCCCCTCATAATTTTGTGTGACCTCTATCAAATTTGCTTTTAATCTTCAATACTCTGAGGAATACAGTCCTAATAATAGACCTTCAGCGTTCTCCACGGGATCTCTCTGTCAACACTGTGGAAGGCCTTTTCATAATCGACGAAGTAGATGCACAGATCTGAATTCCACAAGTGACTGTTCGTCTATGATGAGTAGTGTGGCTAGTTGGTCGGTATGTGACCTGTTCTTGCCGAAGCCTGCTTGTTCACCTCTTGGTTTACCATCTACAGCATTTTTCATCCTCTCTACTATTATCCTGTAGAAGACTAGCAAGTATTTAGGATGGTGGTGAATATTGGTTTGCTTGGCTTGAGGTGTTTGATGTTGCGGTGTTTGCCGAACTTGGTAATTAATCTGCAGGCATTTCATCACCAGTTGAGGAGACGTCCTCAGTGCGCAGTTGTTGGTGTTTCTCTCTGGGAGTGCTTGCACTTATATAGGCCTCACTTGCTTGCCTCGGTCCTGGTTGGCTACCCATTCAGTTGACCTTTGAATTCTATTGGATCGCTTTTTATTGGCTCTTAGGGGTTCGTAGATGGTGCCCATTTCAATATGTTTGCTTACAGAATTACGAGAAAAGAAAATTCTCGTGTCCGCTTCGTGTTTGCCTGTGCCAGAACCTCAGTTGAACTCAACATCCTCAAAGGTCAACTGAAGCAGTAGCCAATCAGGACTGGAAGGAAAATATAGGGACAAGTCCAAAACAACACAATGGTGCAAAGCTATAGTGCAAAAAGAAGTGAAGTAATTTAACAGAAGAGATAGAATTAAGAGTTTGAGAATGTGACAGCACCCCTGTGTAGGGGGTGACTGGTTCAGGATCCTACTCGTAGTGGTGAAGAAACGAGTCTGTTCACTGCCATTTGTGGGCTCCTGGATCTTCTCCCTGAAGGTAGAAGTGAGAAAAAGGAATGGCTAGGGTGACAGGCCTCCTTGACGATACTATTTATCATCATCATCATCATCATCATCATCATTATGTGCCCTGTTTTATGACATCATCACTATGCGCCATGCCATGTCGTATGACGTAGGCGATCATGGTCTTTCCATTATCATGATTGTTCCTGGCAAATCTTTTCTACAGAAGTAGTTTGCCATTGCCTTCTCTGGGCAGTGTCTTTACAAGACGGGTGACTCCAGCCATTATCAATACTCTTCAGAGATTGTCTGCCTGGCGTCAGTGGTCGCATCACCAGGACTTGTGAAATGCACCAGCTGCTTATAGGATCACCCACCATTTGCCCCCATGGCTTCACCTGACCCTTATCTGGGGGATAAGCAGGTGATACACCTTGTCCAAGGGTGACCTGCAGGCTAGCGGAGGGAAGGAGCGCCTTCCACCTCCTTTGGTGGCGACGTATCTCCACTTCACCACCCTCTGACTTATCTAGCAATCTTATAAACCTCGAGAAATTCATCCCCCAGCCCCCTGCATTCCAGGGAAACTAAACCCAGCCTATCCACTCTCTCCTTATAACCACAGCCATCCATTCCAGGCAACGACTTTGAGAATCCCTTCTGCATTCTCACTATTGCTACCACCTCCTTCCTGGGGTATGACAAACAGTGGACAATACTCCAAATGTGAACTGACTAAGGAGTTGTTCAGCTGTGACATCACATCCAAACTCTCATACTCGGTCCCTCAGCCTCTGAATGCAAGCACACTGAATGCCCTCTTCACTGCCCTATCCACTTGTGTTGCCATTTTCATGTAGCTGTGGCCTCTGCACATCAACACTCTTGGGGTCCCTGCCAATAAGTACATGTCTTGTTTGTACTTGATGCCCCAAACTGCACAACTTCACACCAAACAGAGGTGTTCATTTCTGCCTGAGGAAACAGAATAAGTAAACTCTTGTACTCATGGGAGTTTAGATGAATGAAGAGGGGGTCTCATTGAAACCTATTGAATATTGAAAGATTGAGACATAGAGTGGAGGTGGAGAGGATATTTCCAGTAGTTGGGGAGTCTAGGACCAGAGGGCACAGCCTCAGAATACCAGGGTGTCCCTTTAAAACAGAAATGAGGAGGTTTTTCTTTAGCCAGTGAGTGGTGAATCTGTGGAATTTGTTGCCACAGGCAGCTGTGGAGGTCAAGTCAATGGGAGAAGGCAGGAGATTGGGACTGAGAGGGAAAATGAATCAGCCATGATGAAACGACAGAGCAGACTCGATGGGTCAGATAGATTAATTCTGCTCCTTATTGTCCCACACCACCAATTTCAGGAACAGCTACCGTACTTCCCTTGAGACTATGAGACAGGTATATGGAGGAATTTAAGGTGGGGGGTTATTTGGGAGGCAGGGTTTGAGGGTCGGCACGATATTGTGGGCTGAAGGGCCTGTACTGGGCTGTACTATTCTATGTTCTATGTTCAACCATTCAGTTCTTGAACCCTAATCACTACCTCAATGAACCTGTGAAATTAATTGCCTTAAACTAGGGGTTTTCAACATTTTTTATGTCATGGACCCCTACCATTAACCTAGCCATTCATGGCCCCCTGGCTGGGAACCCCTGCCTTGGACGTTTGTGGAGGCTAAGTCTTAAGGTGTATTTGAAGCAGAGGTTGATAGGTTCTTCATTAGTAAGGGTGCCAAAGGTTATGGAGAGAAAGCAGAAGAATGACGTTGAGAGGGATTATAAATCAGCCATGATGGAAGAGTGGATCAGACTCGATGGGCCAAAGGGCCTAATTCTTCTCCCGTGCCTTATGAAAATACGTATGCCCTGAATGCCATGAGAACACAAGGAGAAGAAGCACGTAGAGGCAAAATTAATCCAAAATGAAAGCAAAACAATTGCTGCCAGCCTGCAACCCCGCGGAGCTGTTATACACGCGTGACGCACCCTCAGCTCCAATGAAATGATTGCTCCATTGAGTCCAATTCTTTACTAGCAATTAGCAAACATACAGCTAAGCGTTATTGAGCGTTATCTCAGCTGTCAGGAAAAGATACGACCTCCGACAGTCCCAAGCCGCAAACTGCCACGAAGTAAGCAAGAATATGCAGCTTATTCCCCGTTGTTTTCACCACCCCCCCCCCCCCACTCATGAGACTAGTTGCCGTAATAAACACGAGACACAGAATACAAAGCAGATAGAGAACAGATACACGGCTCCTTCAAAGCAGTAACAGCTGTCTGGTCTCTTGGGCCCGTTCTGCTGCTAAATAACAAGAACAGTTTGCGGGTGCTGGAAATCCAGAGCAACGCACACACAAAATACTGCAGGAGCTCGGCAGGACAGGCAGCACTAGGAAAAAGAGTAAAGCAGTCGACATTTTGGGCCCAGACCCTTCTTCAGGGCTGGAAGTTGACTCCCAGCTCTTTACTTCTCCAACGCACCCCCAACCCGCTCTCCCAGTTTCATCCATCACCTACACTCCCCCCCTCACCTTCTTACTCTGACTTCTCCTCTTCCCGTCCAGGACCAGAGGCCACGGTTTGAGAATAAGGGGTAGGCCATTTAGAACGGAGTTGAGGAAGAACTTTTTCACCCAGAGGGTTGTGGTTCCGTGGAATGCTCTGCCTCAGAGGGCAGTGGAGGCCAGTTCTCTGGATTCTTTCAAGAAGGAGTTAGATAGAGCTCTTAAAGATAGCCGAGTGAAGGGATATGGGGAGAAGGCAGGAATGGGGTACTGATTGTGGATATTCAGCCATGATCACAGTGAATGGCAGTGCTGGCCCAAAGGGCCGAATGGCCTACTCCTGCACCTATTGTCTGTTGTCTTCCAGTCCTGAAGAAGGGTCTCGGCCTGAAACATCGACTGTTTACTCTTTTCCGCAGATGCTGCCTGACCTTCTGAGTTCCTCCAGCATTGTGTGTGTTTGCTGTTACTCAGTAAGATCTGATCAATGGCCAGAATGCTACTTTTCTACACAATCTTCATTCTTCTGTGCAACAGATATCTGGATTATTGTCATATACCCTGGGGTGTATTGAAATTTCTTATTTGCCTGAGCTCACAATGATGTGGATACTTGGTAATCACAAATGCAACTATAAATATAGTGACGAGCGAAGCAGAACGGTACAAAGGTTGTTCAAAAAATCTATTGCAGCCTTAAATCTGCTCAATGATTCATTCCAGTGATTCACAGCTCAGAAGAAAATCGACCTCATCGGAATCATAATTGAACCTCGCAGCCCACTGACGGGAGGAGGAGAAAACTGGAGGTCCACGAGCCAGTGTTCGTTAAGGGATCGGAGGTGAAGATTCCTTCATATCATCATATCAGGAGATCTGTCCTGAAGACTGTTTGCATTTCAGCCTGATACGGAAATACCAGTCCCTAGGAATGTAAAAGGCTACAGCAAGTGGTGCATTCAGCCCAGTCCATCACAGGCAAAGTTCTCCCCACCACCGAGCAGGTTTACAAGGAGAGCTGCCACAAGAAAACGACATCCATCATCTGGGACACCCCCACCATCCAGGTCATGCTCACTTCTGACTGCTACCTTCGGCAGGAAGTACTGAAGCCCAAGGTCTCACAACACCAGGTTCAGGAACAGTTATTACCCTTCAAACATCAGGCTCCTGAACCAGTGTAGATCACTTCACTCACCACACCTCCAAACGGACTCTCTGACCTACAGGGTCACTTTCGTGGACTCTTTACAATTCATGTTCTCGGTATTATTAGTTTTTATTTTCACAATCTTTTCTTGAACATCTTTTTTTGAACAATCTTTTTTTTAATGTATAGATTTTGTAAATTCTAAAATATTTATTTATTTTCCTCTAAATGTCTCCAAGAAAATGATTCTCAGGGGACAGAAAGCACGACAGTGCCTCTATTTCCTCAGGAGCCTGCGGAGATTCAGCATGTCATCAAAAACCTTGGCAAACTTCTATAGTTGTGTGGTGGAAAGGGTGCTGACTAACTGCACCACTGCCTGGTACGGGAACACCAACGCCTTCGAGCAGAAAATCCTACAAAAGGTAGTGGACTTGGTTCAGTACGTCATGGGTAAAAGCCTCCCAACTATTGAGCACATCTACATGAAACGTTGCTGGAGAAAAGTAGCATCCGTCACTGAAGATCCTCACCACCCAGGCTGTGCTCTTTTCTCACTGCTGCTATCAGCTACAAGATACAAGAGCCTCAGGACTCACACCGCCAGGTTCAAGAAAAGTTACTATCCCTCAACAATCCGGTTCTTGAATAAATGGGGATGACTACACTCGTTCTGCCACATCCGATGGTCTCATTTTAAGGACTCTTTACCTTGTTATTTCACGGTCAGTATTTATTGCTACTTATTTACATTTGCATTTGCACAGCTTGTTGTTCATTGATCCCTTCCCCTCTCCCTCCCCCTCCCTTCCCCTATCCCTATGTCACTCTGTCCTCTCCCCCAGCTTCTACTACCCATTGTGTTTTCCCTTATTCTTTCTTCACCTTTCCTGCCTATCACCTCCCTGCTTCCCTTCCCCCACCCCTTTATCTTTCCCCTTACTGGTTTTTCACCCGGAACCTACCAGCCTTCTCCTTCCCACCCTCCCCCCACCTTCCTTATAGGGCCTCTGCCCCTTCCCCTTACAGTCCTGACGAAGGGTTCCGGCCTGAAACGTTGACCCATCTTTTCCATGGATGCTGCCCGACCTGAATTCCTCCAGCACGTTGTGAGTGTTCATTGATCCTGTTTACAGTTACTGTTCTATAGATTTGCTATAGATATGATAATAAATTTTACTTTGATCTTTGAACTTTTTGAACTTTATATGGCAACATATATGTGCTTTGATAATAAATTTTACTTTGACTTACATTGAGCAACTGGATCACCAAATTTGTGAATGGCTTCCAAGATTGGGGGGTAATGGATAGCAAGGGAGACTATCAAAGCTTGCAGTCGGATCTGGACCAGCTGGAAAAGTGGCAGATGGAATTTAATGCAGAGAAGTGTTGGATGTTGCACTTTGAGGGTACCAACTGGGATAGGTCTTACACAGTGAATGGCAGGGCACTGAGGAGTCTGGTAGAACAGGGCAATCTGGGAATACAGGTCCATAATTCATTGAACGTGGTGACACAGGTAGATAGGGTCGTAAAGAAAGCTTTTGGCACATTGACTTTCATAGATCAATGTATTGAGTACAGGAGTTGAGATGTTATGCTGAAGTTGCATAATTGTGTTGGGCACGTGGCCAAGTGGTTAAGGCATTGGTCTAGTTACCTCAAGGTCGCTAGTTCGAGCCTCAGCTGTGGCAGCGTGTTTGTGCCCTTGAGCAAGGCACTTAACCACACATTGCTCTAGTCTGTGTGAGGAGTGGCTCCCCACACAGACTTCCAATCTGCGCCTTGTAAGGCATGAAAATGCCCGACGCAGGCCTCTCATGGTCTGAGTCGACGTTCCCCCTCCCTGCATAAGGTGTTGAAGAGGCCTAATTTAGAGTATTATGTGCAGTTTTAGTCACCCGCCTACAGGAAAGGTGTAAATAAGATTGAAAGATGGCAGAGAAAATTTACAAGGATGTTCCCAGGACTGGAGAACCTGAATTATAAGGAAAGATTGAATTGGTTAGAACTTTGTTCCCTAAAATGTAGAAGATTGAGAAGAGATTTGATAGAGGTATACAAAATTATGATCGGTATATATAGGATAAATGCAAGCAGGATTTTTTCCACTGAAGTTGTTTGGGACTACAGCTAGACATCATGGGTTAAGGGTGAAAGGTGAGTAGTTTAAGAGGAACATGAGGGGAAACTTCTTCACTCAGAGGGTGGTGAGAGTGTGGAATGAGCTGCCAGCACAAATGATGGATGCGAGCTCAATTTCAACACTTAAGTGATGCTTGGATAGGTACAAGGATGGAAGGGATATGGAAGGCGATGATGCGGATGCAGGTCAGTGGGACTAGGCAGTTTAAATGCCTCAGTACAGATTAGATGGGCCGAAGTCCTGTTTCTGTGCTGCACTTTTCTATGACGCTCTTTTTGGGATGTGAGAGGAAAGCCTCAGACAACACTTACAAACACGATATCAACCTCTCACTCAAGGAGCTGATTATCAACTTCAGGAGGTTGAAACCGGAGGTCCATGAGGCAGTCCTCTCTGGGGGATCAGAGTTGGAGAGGGTTGACTACCTCTTTGCAATGCAGCCTCCTAGTGCCTTCTGATTAAGCTTGTTAAATTTATTTTGATAGGTTCAGGGATTCCATGTCACTTGTATTATTTAGGTGGATGCAGATTAGCACTAATTGTGGGGTCCTAGTTTAGAGAATGTTATTTCTTCCAGTGTCACTCAGCAGAACCACTGATTTTCTTTTGGAATGATTATGAATAAACTCTAGTCGCTGTCTTAATGAATAAACTCTAGTCACCGTCTCTCTGTTGGAGTCCGTCTTTCCTCCATACTTGGATTCCGGTATTGCCAGCACAAATTGTGACCAACAACCTCACAGCACTTAGCCATTAGCTGAGCTGAAATATGGGGAAGAGGCCCTGAATGCTCACAGCTAAAGGACCTAACTTAAGTTTTAACCGTTCATACTGATCTTGAACCTACTTGGCCTCATACGTTCCTTTTCTCCCTCTGTCCCTCTGACTATACCCCTTGCCCATCCTCTGGGCTTTTTCCCCCCTCCCCCTTTTCTTTCTCCCTGGGCCTCCTGTCCCATGATCCTCTCATATCCCTTTTGCCAACCAACTGTCCAGCTCTTGGCTCCATCCCTCCCCCTCCTGTCTTCTCCTATCATTTCGGATCTCCCCCTCCCCCTCCCACTTTCCAATCTCTTACTAGCTCTTCTTTCAGTTAGTCCTGACGAAGGGTCTCGGCCCGAAACGTCGACTGTACCTCTTCCTAGAGATGCTGCCTGGCCTGCTGCGTTCACCAGCAACTTTGATGTGTGTGGCTTGAAATTCCAGCGTCTGCAGATTTCCTCGTGTTTACGTTCCTAATAAGCGGTGTTTGTTAAAAACACTCAGACTTTCAGAGGTTCTAGTTAAGCAGGTTGTGTTCTCTTGGCGAGGAGTATCTTGATGCAATCAGATGAGCGTTATTGGTCACATGTACTCTGAAACACACAGTGAAATGTTATTTGCGTCGATGACCAACACAGTCCGAATGTGTTCTGGGGGCAGCCTGCAAGTGACGCCATCCGTCCAGCACCAGCGTAGCGTGCTCACAGCTTATCAACTCTAACCCGTACTTCTTTGGAATGTGGGAGGAAACTGGAGCATCCAGAAGTGACTCAGGCCATTAGGCTTCTGAACTCCCTGCTGCATCGCATTCGAAGTGTCACCGGATAATTTGTACTGTACCCTACAATATTTAATTCATGCACTTTACTTTGTTCATCTACACATAATTCATTTGTAGATTTAATTCTGACTTTCCTACATTATTGTGTGTTATGTGTACTTTACACCCTGGTCCAGAGAAAAGTTTCGTTTGACATTAGTAGAGCTACTAGGACTTGATGTTTCAATCCCTGTGGTAAGTCGGCACTCTCGATGTTGGCAGTGGGCTTGGAGTGGTGACAAGGAGGGAGGGTAGGTACGTCATCAGGTGGGCACCCTCCTTCTTTGACGTTTTGTTGACAAGCCCACAACATCTCCAGAGGGCTCAACGGTGCTACCTGGCGTCCCAGATACACCCCCCTCAGTTCCATACCCTCCTGTTTTCATCTTGCAGCCCAGTTGTTGTCTTTCCTTTTAATCCAAATTTAATCACTGCTTTCTTCTGCTGCGTTTGACAAGGACTTGATTGTTTGTTGGAGGGAGTGACCCCTCACCCCCATCTTCTTCAATAGACTGGTCGTAGATGTAGCAACGAATCCCCTGCATCCCACTTCTACAGGGAAAATCTTGGTCTTTCAGCCATTCTGGACAGCTTCAGTTGCCAGTTCAGAGTACTTGGTCTTTTTCCTCTCATAAGTTTCTTCGACACCACCTTCCCATAGTACTGTCCAATTCCACAACATATGCCAGCTTGGCTGTTGTGGACCACAGGACCATGTCTGGCCGGGTTGTTGTAGCTGCAGTGTCTGGGGGAAACACAAGCTAGTATACACTTATATAGTTAAATGACAATAAACTTTACTTTACTTGACCCATCCTGGAATTCCCTTTTCTCTCCTGTCCCATCAGGGAGAAAACAGAAGCTTGAAAGCATGTACCACTAAGCTTAAGGTCAGGTTCTACCCTGATGATATCAGAGCCCTGAACGGACCCCTTGTATAGTAGACTCTTGCCCTTTCAATTTCCCTCGTTATGATCTTGCAGTTTATCACATTCATGCACTGCACTATTTTTAGTAGCTTTTACACTTTTTTCTGCATTGTTACTGTTTAACCTTATTCCAGCTCATTGCACGGTGTAATAATTGGATTTGTATGACGAGCTTTTCACAGTATCTTGGTACATATGACAATAAGAAACCAATGCTAATATATTTTACCCAGCACAGCCTAGACCCATCGAAACAAAACTTGTGGAATTGAATTTCTGAATGTGAGGCGGTGCGAACATAAAGTCAGAAGAACCAAGCCCACAAAATGAGCTGGTAGAGTCGGCAGACTGCGGGAGGGCTCCAGTGATGAAGAAGCTTCGCAGCTGCCAGAACTCTGTCTAGATTTTTCATTAAGTTCTCTGCTGCTTACCATACGTGAGGAGAACCAGCTCATGAACTCGCCAACTGGTAATGAGCAGTAGCTTCTTGCAGTCTCTCAAACAAAACCCAGTAATGACTGCAGTTTCTCCAGGGCGTCTGTCTTCAACCAAACCCTCAATTACACGACAGGATCTGAACTTGGAGGAATCAGGTGTTCTATCTAATTGCTATTCACAAGACGGAGCTAACTCTCCTCTGTTGTGACATGATGGAGATTTCTACATTGTTTTCCTCCAGGACTGTTAACCATTCTGCCGGCTGGCAACAGTGTGGTGCCGAGGTTCAGGAACAGTTATTACAACTTCAACCACCAGGCTCCTATACCAGCATGGATAACTTCACTCACCTCAACACTGAACTGATTCCACTCACTTTACACTCACTTTCAAAGACTCTACAACTTCTCTTCTCTGTATTGTTTATCTATTTATATCTGTCTATCTATCTAGCTATCTGTCTGTCTGTCTATTTATCTATCTGTCTATCTGTCTATATTTCTGCCTGTCCATCTATGTATTGATCTATCTATCTCTCTGTCTGTCTGTCTGTCTGTCTGTCTGTCTGTCTGTCCATCTATCTATTGATCTATCTATCCATCTATCTAGCTATCTAGCTGTCTGTCTGTCTGTCTATTGATCTATCTATCTATCTGTCTGTCTGTTTGCCTGCCTCTATCTTTTGATCTATGTGTCTATTTATCTGTCCACCTGTCTGTCTGTCTATCTATCTATCCAATTGTCTATCTGTCTATCTGTCTGTCTGTCTGTCTGTCTATCTATCTATATATCTATTGGTCTGTCTATCTATCTAACTATCTATATATCTGTCTATCAATCTGTCTATCTATCTATCTGTCTATCGGTCTATCTGTCTATCTATCTATCTATCTGTCTAACTATCTATCTATCTGTCTATCAGTCTATCGGTCTATCTGTCTATCTATCTATCTATCTGTCTAACTATCTATCTATCTATTTGTCTATTGGTCTATCTATCTATCTATCTATCTATCTGTCTATTGGTCTATCTATCTATCTATCTGTCTATTGGTCTATCTATCTGCCTATTTATCTCTCACATCCCAGAGAGAGTGACAGAAAAGTTCAGCACAGAAACAGGACCATCAGCCCATCTAGTCCGTGCTGAACTACTCCAGCACCCTCTCCAAAGCCGCAACATCCTTCCTCTGGTGGCGACCAGAACTGTATGCAATACTCCAGATGTGGCCTAACCAGAGTTTTATAAAGTTGCAACATAACCTCCTGACTTTTGAACTCAGTGCCTCAACTAATAGAAGTAGGCATTCCATAAACCTTCATAACCGCCTTATCAACCTGTGTAGCCACTTTCAAAGGGCTATGAACGTGGACTCCAAGTTCTCTCTGCTCAGCAACACTGTTAAGGGCCTTGCTCTTAACTGATCTACATTGCACTGTATTCTGTGCCAGTCTTCTACGCTATCCACCACTCCACCAACCTCACTAACATCTGCAAATGTACTAATCCACCCATCTACATTTTCATCCAGGTCATTTATATACATCACGAACAGCAGAGGTCCCAGAAGAGATCCTTGTGAAACATCACTAAATTACAGACATGCAGCTCAAATAAGTTCCTTTGATCATTAGCCTCTAAGCTCAAGCCTGTTCTGAATCCAAACAGCCAATTTGCCGCAGACTCCATGCACCCCAGTCTTCTGGATTAGCCTCCCGTGAAGGACTTCGTCAAATGCCTTACTAAAATCCATGTAGACAAAATTCACTGTCCTTCCCTCGTCAATCCCTCTCATCACTTTGTCAAAAAACTCTGTCAAGTTGGTCAGGCAGGCTCTGCCATGCACAAAGCCATGCTGGCTCTCCCTAGTTAGGCCATGGGCGTGCTCATATATCTTACCCCTAAGAATTTTCTCCAGCAATTTCCTTTCAACTGATGTGAGACTCACTGGTCTGTAGTTTCCAGGATTTGCCCTTGTTTCCCGCTGAAGTAGAGGCACAACATTAGCCACTCGCCGGTCCTCCAGGACTTCGCCTGTGCCTAGAGAGGACATCAAGTTACTGGTCAAGGTCTCAGCAGTCTCACCTCTCGCCTCCTTCAATAACCTGGGGTAAATCCCATCAGACCCTGGAGAGATATCTACCATAATACTCTTTAGGAGGTCCAACACTTCCTCTTCCTTGACCTCCAAATATCCTAAGATATTTATCCACTCAGCAAAGATCTCCTGGTCCACCATATTGTTTTCCTTGGTAAATTCTAAGCAAAGTTCTCATTAAGTACCTCATTCACATTCTCCACATCCAATCAAATGCTCTCCTCTTTATCCTTGAGTGGTCTCTAGTTATCCTTTTGCTCTTGATGTATGTACAGAACACCTGAGGACTCACTTTAATCCTACTTGCCAAGGACTTTTCATGTCCCCTCCTGGCTTTCCTAGTTCCCTTCTTTAAATCTTTTCTGGCTTCTTTATAACCCTCATCATCTGTTTGACCCTAACTTCTGAAATTTTACATCATTTTCCTTTTTCTTCTTGACTAAATTCATCACCTCTCTGGACATCCAAGGTTCTCTTGTCTTTCATTCTCTTTCCAAAAAAGTAATGAAAATAAAATTTAGGCAAGGATGTAATGTTGAGGCTTTATAAGGCACTGGTAAGGCCTCACTCGGAGTCTTGTGAGCAATTTTGAGCCCCTTATCTGAGAAAAGATGTGCTGCCATTGGAGAGGGTTCAAAAGAGGTTCACGAAAATGATCTTAGAATGGAAAGGCTTTTCATGTGAGGAACGTTTAATGGCTCTGGGCCTGTACTCACTGGAATGTAGAAGAATAAGGGGGGTATTTCACTGAAACCTATCGAACGTTGAAAGGCCTCAAAAGAGTAGATAAGGAGAAAATGTTTCCTATAGTGGGGGATTCATGATAAGTCAATGTGTGAAAGGTTAGGGGGTGAAGGGAAGAGAATGGGGTTGAGAGGGAAGTGGATCATCCATCATCAAATGGGAGAGCAGATTTGATGGGCGAGTGTCCTAATGTTGCTCCAATGGTGTTATGATCTCATGGTCTTAACCAATGTCTACAACGTTGACTCACTTCATTGTCATAGAGTCATAGAAAAGTACAGCACAGAAACAGACCCTTTAGCCCATCTAGTCTGTGCCAAAGGGCCCCTTTCTGTACTTTCTATGACTATGACAATTGAGTGAGTCAATGTTGTAGATATTGCTTCAGACAATAGACCATAATCCTCCAAAAGGACTATAACCTTGTTGTGGTTTTGAAGGCTTGCATTCCTCAATAACCAGAGAGCTATGTGTTCTGAAATTTGGGCTTTATGCTTTGGCTCTTGGTAGGGTCACCAAACAGGTCAAAGGGTAGAGGCCAGACCAAGAGTTGTCCACCGGTCCTCCAGGTTCAGGGGTTCAGATCAGAGCTACCAACCGTGACTGGCAAAACAAAAGTGTGACGGAAACAGGTGAAGAATCCTGCTCTATCTGAGTGCGAGGACATTCCTGAGTCTCCTCCCGGGATTTGCATGACTGAGTGAAAAACGAGCTACTGACATGATGAAGGAAGCCCTGAACACCACCAGAGATGGAGGACCTTCATTGCTGCCCTAAACTCCAGCGGCATAACAGCCGTGAGTAAGTAATAAGATCATAACACCATGAGACCTTGGAGCAGAATTAGGCCATTCAGCCCATCGAGTCTGCTGCTGTTGTAGTTTGCAGTTTCATTTCATCCCTCATGAAAACAGTGTTCTGATTTGTAATTATAACCAGTGGTCCGCAATTATCTTCATGAACCTCACAGGCTTGAAAAGATCCAACTGGAATTTGCAATAAGCATTTTTATTGATGGGACTGTTGAAAATGTGCAAAATGTGATTCAGTGAAATCACATTACAGATCCTGAATAATAAAGTAAATAATTATCAACTTTCTGCTGAGCGGTGGGAATAATTTGTAATGGAAATTCAGCTCATTATATTAAGTGCAGTATGTCCAGAATTGCTGAGTATTACAGCTGAGAAATAGGAGCGCTGTTCAGTCTATGCTGAGACTATCCGGCATACAATTAATTGAAGCTCAACTTTATTCACCATTCACATTTACATGTATTAGGAATTTGTAGTGGTGTCTTGGTGTGATGTATGACAAAAAACAACATTCAACAATTCTAAAGAAAAAAGAATTATTAAAATAATATAAAGTACAAATATTGAATAAAATATGCATGAATACGTAATTCGTTCATATGTTATGTACTGTGTTGTATGACATCATCATTATGTGCCATGCTGTACGATGTCATCATTATGTGACGTGGTCTTTCCATGGCCATGATATAACTTGGCAAATTTTTACTACAGAGGTGGTTTGCCATTGCCTTCTTCTGGGCAGTGTCTTTATAAGACGGGTGATCCCAGCCATTATCAATACTCTTCAGGGATTATCTGTGGTTGCATAACCAGGATTTGTGATGTGCACCAGCTGCTCACATGACCATCCACCACCTGCTTCCATGGGGGGGGGGGGCTAAGCAGGTGCTACACCTTGCCCGAGGCTAGAGGAGGGAAGGAGCGCCTTCCACCTCCTTGGGTAGAGACCTCCACCCTGCCACCCTGGAATACGTAATTTATTTATTGAGGTACAGCGCAGAATAGTCCCATCTGGCCCTTCAAGCCACGTCACCCAGCAATCTCCTATTTAACCCTAGCCTAATCGCAAAGCCGTTTACAATGGCCAAATAACCTACCAACCAATATGTCTTTGGACTGTGAGAGGAAATCAGGCACCCAGAGGAAATCCACATGGTCAGGGGAAGAACGAAGAAACTCCTTACAGGCAGCAGTGAGGAAAATACCAGCATGTATTTACAACGTAAACAGCTTTGTAAAATATGGCTTAAGGTACTTACAGTACAGTGCAGAGAATAGATAGAGGGGTTGGGGTGCTACCTAGGATGGTTGATCAGATTAACTGTCTGGTGGGGTGGGGTGGAGGGGAGAAGCTTTTAAGATGCCATGAAGGTTTTGTTTCAGTAGCCCTACAGTGTTTTCCAGAAGGGTAGCTTTTGGAAAGGGTAGTTTGCAGAGTGGGCATCATCATAATCCTGTCCTAATATACTTTATTTTTTCCCATGTTCCCATCAACCCTTCTGTTACATTTCGTACCTTCAAAACATTAAACTAATCCAAAGGAAGACACAGGAATCCGAAATGTGACTCTATTTTCATGGTTTACTTCAAGTGCGATAACATATGCAATTTGTGTAATTTTACATATAACCACAATGAATTATATAAATAAATAAAGAAGGCTTATCAGTAGCATATTTACAAGATTAGTCAAAAACTACTGAAACATTAAATGCCCTGACCTCCCCTCCCACCACCCATTCTACACCAGATTTTACACTAGTAATAATTCTTTTGCTGGTGGGGTAGGTGGGATTGTTGCTTTGCTGCTGATTACACATGGGAGGGGAGGGCTTTGGGGTTCTAACATTTAGTTGTCATTCATTCTTTGAGGCGCTCCTCTGTTTTCGTGGATGTTTGTGAAGAAAAAGGATTCCAGGATGTATATTGTATACATTTCTCTGACATTAAACGTACCTATTGAAACCTTTGATTTACTGTGCAAATCAAGTTCCGAACTGCATTTCTTTGGATGTGCGGCAAAAGAACACGTCTCTGGGCAACCAGAAACGGGGAGAATTTGTTGAACTCATTGCTGAATCCAGAAGGCTGTGTCGATTTGGGTGTTATTTTCCTAGTAGTTTAATTTTTCTATGCTTGCTTATAATTACGCTGATGTATGTATCAGGGTTCTCCAAGGCCAGAGAACACAGCCTCAGAATAAAGGAGCGTCCAACTAGAATGGAGATGAGGAGGAATTTCTTCAGCCAGAGAGTGGAGAATCGTTACCACAGGCGGCTGTGGAGGTCAAGTCTTTTGTTATGTTTAAGGCAGAGGTTGAAGGGCTCTTGATTGGTCAGGGCGTGAAGGGGTACAGAGAGAAGGCAGGAGATTGAGGCTGAGAGGGAAATGGATCTTAAATGGACCTTAATGAAATGCTGGAGTAGACTGGATGAGCCAAATGGCCTAATTCTGCTCCTATATCTTATGGTCCTGTGGTCTAAATTTTCCATTCTGTATTTTCTAGAAACTTCTCTGTTTTGTTTTCACACCACTTGAATCTGGCTATATTATAGGTTGATTGTTATCATAGAAATGTTCTAATCTCTTGAGTATGAGATGACTGTGACTTCTTCGTCTCTTCTTTTTCTTTGTTATCTTTTTCTACTTTTCCTATCCGTTCTTGTAACACCTGATAAGATGGCCGTAACTAACAAGTTTGATGCCTCATTGTTGACTTTTGAAGAATCTTGGACCAACATAACCAGATCTTCGAGGAGTGGTGCCTCAAAAAGGCATCATTAAGGACCCCCGTCACCCAAGAATGCCCACTGTTCATTGCCACCATCAAGAAGGAGGCACAGAAGACACACACTCAATGATTCAGGAACAGCTTCTTCCCCTCCGCCACCAGATTTCTGAATGGACGTTGAACCCATGAACGCCACCTCATTAATTTTTTATTTCTGATTTTGCACTATTTATTTAATTTAACTATTTAATATATATAACTACTTAACATATGTATATATATAAAACTACTGTAATTAATTTCTCTATTATCATGTATTGCATTGTACTGCTGCCACAAAATTAACAAATTTCACAACATACAAGGGGTGATTGATAAGTTTGTGGCCTAAGGTAGAAGGAGTTAATTTTAGAAAACCTAGCACATTTATTTTTCAACAGAGTCCCCTCCTACATGTACACACTTAGTCCAGCGATCTTGGACCTCCAGAAAGTGCCCACAGCAGGAGTGAGGTAGAAGGAGATGAGTTATACAGCTCTTGTTACATGCACGCGCAGTTCAACTCTTTGAGTGATTATGCAGAAAGTTTGAAGTTAATAACTCATCTCCTTCTACCCTAGGCCACAAACTTATCAATCACCCCTCGTAGGCCTTTGATATTAAACCTGATTCTGATTCTGATCCTAGCAGCTATCGTGTATCCACTAGAAGGATGTAGTATTGTTTTTAGATCGGGGGTTCCCAACCTGCTTTACGCCGTGGACCAATACCGTTAAGCAAGGGGTCCGTGGACCCGAGCTTGGGAAGCCTGGCAGTGGACAAATGTTGACGTGAGAATCAGAGCAGGGCAGAGAATGAAAGAGATCGAGACACAAGAGACTGCAGATGCTGGAAGTAAGATGTTAGAAGAAATCCGCAGGTCATAGAGTCATAGAATCATACTTTTCTACACAATCTCATCCTTACAGAACATAGAACATAGAAATCTACAGCACATTACAGGCCCTTCGGCCCACAATGTTGTGCCGACCGTGTAACCTGCTCTAGATACTGCCTAGAGTTTCCCCAGCGCATAGCCCGCTATCTTTCTAAGCTCCATGTACTTGTCTAAGGGGCTCTTACATCCAGATATCGATGTGGATCAAGTATCTGGATTACCCCAGGGAGGAATGGAATTCCTTATTTACCTGAGCTCTCAGTGATGTGTAATCACAGCCATCGTAAGTGCTCCAATAAACACAGTGACGAGCACAAAATAACAGAATGGTACAAAGGTTGTTGTGCAGTTTGAAGTTGTTCAAAGAATCTATTGTAGCCTTGAATCTGCTTCATGACTCATTCCAAAGACTCACAACTCAGAAGAAAATCTTCCTCATGGGAATAAACATAATAAAGGGGCAACACAGAATACGAAGCAGATGGAGAACAGATACACGGCCCCTACAGCTGTGTGTCTCTTAAGCCTGTTCAATGGCCTGAGTGCGGCCTATCCAAACTTCTCCTACACTTTGAAACTGAGCTTGCACGCACCGCAGTCAGCGCCTATGGAGGGACGTGAGCTGTTGACGTTTCGGGTCGAGATCCTTCATCCTGGACTGCAGATGCTAGCAAGTATCGTCAGAAAGCGGCGAGGAACAGCTGCTCTGAGGGTGTGTCTCTTTATAGAGTGGGACTACAACTAGAGGTCATGGGTTGAGGGTGAAAGGTGAAAAGTTTAGGGGAAACTTCTTCACTCAGAGGGTGGTGAGGGTGCGGAACGAGCTGCCAGCACAAGTGGTGCATGTGAGTTTGACTTCAACGTTGAAGAGAGGTTCAGATAGGTACATGGGTGGTAGGGGTATGGAGGGCTGTGGTCCCAGTGCAGGTCGATGGGAGGAGGCAGTTTAATGGTTCGGCGTGAACTGGATGGGCCGAAAGGCCTGTTTCTGTGCTGTACTTTTCCATGACTCCATTTACAAACGCGGAGAGGGAGAGGAGCTCAGCGTCACTCTGAGTGTGTGAGTGTCTTTATAATAGACACTTGAGCATCCTTTTCAAGTCGGTTAGTCCCCACCTGACACTCAGCTCTCACCTGTGGCTCCCCGTAGCTGTTTGCATGCGACAGTGGCCACACCTCAGGCAATGGCTTTGACAAGCCGGCTAAACCAGGTGATGGTAGCCGACGGGTCTTAAACCCTCGGTGAGATAGGGAGTTGTCTATCCCAGCACATGAAGATGGATTCCGGCGGATTGAGCGGACGAGACCAATGGAAGGTCCAACGTTCAAGAAGGCGGTCTCTGCAAGCGTCGTGGAACGTGTAGAGCAGGACAAGACACAGAAGACGTCCTGGTCATCCACTGTGCCTAGTCCCATTTCCAGCCGTCTAGACTCTGTCTTGCCACTGAATCCAGATGGGAATTGGGAAGAGAGAGTGAGGCTGACGCTGCGCAACTCTCCCTCACTTAAATCCAAATCACACACTAGTCTCGACACCATCATAATGTTGTCGAGGTCTTCACCGATGTCGAGAATGGACGAACACTTGAGCAATAGAAATGGAGATAGAAAAACTAAGAAAGGAAAAGGAATGGGGAAGAATGGATTATGATAAGGAAAAGGGAAAAGATCCAAGCAAAATTGATGACCCTGTGGAGTTCTAGGTAGACCAGACTTAAGTGAATCATGACAGAATGCTTCGGCAAATGATAAGATTTAAAATAAGTTTGTTTCATCTTGAACAACCTCGATCATAGTATAATTAACATCACAAGGCTTTTAGCAGTCAGTTCGCAAATTGTGTGAGTCCTCGGAAGAGCCAGGAATGAACTCCTCAAGGAATTGCTCCTCAAGAATCTGTCGTGTGATCCTTATTACCTTGCATTTTATCTTCCATTGGACTACAGAACTTTTATGGAACAAACACCATTCAGATCAGCAACTCTGGACCGGTGATTCTGGCCCACAGGCACACCCTTCCGCCTTCATCTACTCTCTGTACAACATAACAAAGATTACTAACACTAATCAAAGGGACGAATACTGTGCTTTGCATTCGGACAGGATTTCTGAGATTTCACAGAGTCATAGAGCACTACAGTACAGAAACAGACCCTTTGGCCCATCTAGTTGATGCTGAGCTATTGTCGTAATGAGCTCTCCGGGGCCAGTGTGGGGAGCTGGAGAACATTTGGCTCCAAGGTTCCTAGAGTACCTTAATTGATTGATTGCTGTTTAGCTAGTCTTGTTATTCATTAAACCTTGTTTATTTTATTTTGATAGGCTCTGGGATTCCAGGTCACCTTTCTATTTAAGCAGACGTGCCTGAGCGCTTATCGTGGGTTCCTAGTTTAGGGAATGCTTCTTCTTGCGGTGTCGTTCAGTTGGGTCACCATTATTCTGTTGGAACTCCTATGTATAAACTCTGTTTGCCGTCTCTACTAAGACTCTGCCTTTCCTCCGCTCTTGGGTTCCATCATTGCCGGTTCAAACCGTGACAATTATTCTGCCTGCACCCGGACCGTAGGCCTCCACACCCCTTCCATCCACGTACTTGTCTGAATTTCTCCTACGTGATGAAATCGAACCTGCATCCACCGCTTTCAATGGCAGCTCGTTCCACATTCTCACGACCCTCTGAGTGAAGAAGTTCCCCCTGAGATTCCCCTTAAATATTTCACCTTCTCCACAAACCTAGCTCTAGTCTCAAACACCTGGGGAAAAATATTGGTCTTCGTTTTGATTTACTATTGCCATGCGTACCAAGACTTACTTACTACCTGTTACGCCACCGATGTTTGCGGCAGCAATGAAGGTCCTCCATCTCTGGCGGTGTTCAGGACTTCCTTCACTGTGGAGCAATGATGGCCTACTCCTGCTCCTAACATTCTTATATTCTTATTGTGCCTGTAGCTTCCTCTCGGTTTTCACTACTGTCAGTCATGCAAGTCCTGGGCAGAGAATCGAGAATAGTATCACACTTGGATTGTTCATTGCCGTTTCCCTGACAGTTCTGCTTGACCCGTCAGGGTTGTTAGCCCTGAGCTGAACCCCTGAACCTGGAGGACCGGTGAACCACTCTTAGAATGCCTGTTTGGCATGGGCGACCCTATCAAGAGCCAAAGCATAAAGCCCTGACTCCAGCCAATGTAGCTCTCTGGGTCACTGAGGCACGCAAGCCTCCAAACCCAATGACAAGGTTGCCGTCCTCCTGGAGGGTTTACTATTGGTAAGAGTCGACAATGACGTGTTGAATTTATTTAGCTCCCTGAGGAAGTAGGCGTGTTGGTGAGCTTCCTTGGCCTACCATCAATGTGGCTGGACAAGGACAGGCTGTTGGTGATGCTCACACCTAGGGACTCGAAGATCTCAAACCTTGCAACCTTAACACCATTGATGTAGACAGCAGCACCTACACTCCACCTTTTCTGGAGTCAGTGACCGCAGAACCATTATTGAGATTGAAGGAGAAGCGTCACTGTGCTCTCCGTTCCCTACCTGTACTTGCAGATGTTATTTGAGATCTGGCCCATCTCAAACTTGTAGATTCAAGGATTCAAAGTACATATGTTAGCAAAGTGTGTATGCAGTATACAACTCTGAGATTTGTCGTCGCCACTGACAGTCATGAAACAGAGGAACCACGTAAGCTATACAAAGAAAAACATGCAAAATGAAACTAATCAGAAACAAAAAAAAGCGAGAAACACAGAATATAAAATACAAAGTCAAAAGTGTCCAGGCATGTTCGGTTCAGCTCAGTTCATTATCTGCAAGTCACCCGATTCAAAATCGCCAAAAAAATACCAGCAAAAAAAAGGAGCGACCAGTAACCAGAAACACACCGTACCATGAACTACGGAGACCAATCCGCAAACCGTATCGATTAAACCCTGCCCAAGACCCAGAACTGCAGCACCATCCTCTGATAGCATCGAGGGAGAGAAAGACCATTTGAACGCAGGCACCTTCCTTCTGGAGCATTGAGCGAGAGGGAGAGGGAGAGAGGGACCGTCACATGCAGACATCTTCCTCTGGCAGCAGCGAGTGAGAAGCTGGTAGATGGTGCTGAACCTCCGCTGGCTTCCCGCACTCACCTCAATCTTCCACAAGCTTTAATTGGCGAGAATTGTGGGAAACGGAGTCGATCATCGTCTCCAGGCGTCTTGGCCTCTGAGGCCGCACGCTTTGCTTGAAGCCTTTCGGAGACAGCAAAGCACCGGATCGCTCAATCGGCCCGAAAATATACCATCAAACTGTCGATCACAGCTCCAACTTGAGCAGCACACGTCAAAGTTGCTGGTGAACGCAGCAGGCCAGGCAGCATCTCTAGGAAGAGGTACAGTCGGCGTTTCAGGCCGAGACCCTTCGTCAGGACCTCTTCCTAGAGATGCTGCCTGGCCTGCTGCGTCCACCAGCAACTTTGATGTGTGTTGCTTGAATTTCCAGCATCTGCAGAATTCCTGTTGTTTGCGTCCAACTTGAGCAGAACTGCTTTTGAAAGAAAAAGAAGGTTTTGTGATCCATCTGGAGGATGTCGCCCTCGATCGCGTTGTTTGTTCTCACCAAGTAGAGCTAGGGCAGAATTTGGCCGTGCAGCCATGAGTATATGGGGAGTCATGTGGGATGGGGGGGGGCGTGTCTAAGGATGCAACCTTGTGATGCATCAGTGATTAGAATAATCATGGATGCTTATCTTGAACAACACATACAAAATGCAGGAGGAACTCAGCAGGTCAGGCAGCATCTATGAAAATGAATCAACAGTTGATGTTTTAGGCTGAGACCCTTCTTCAGGTCTGAGAAGGAAGGGGGAAGATGCCAGAATAAAAAGGTGGGTGGGGGGAGGGGAGGGAGGGGAAGGAGGCTAGCTGGAAGGTGATAGGTGAAGCCAAGTGGTGGGAAAGGTCAAGGGCTGGAGAGGAAGGAATCTGATAAAAGAGGAGAGTGGACTATAGGAGAAAGGGAAGGAGGAAGGGACCCGGGGGAGGTGATAGGCAGGTGGAAGAAGTAAAAGGTCAGAGTGGGGAATGGAAGAAGGGGGCGGAAGTTGTTCACCAGAAGGTGTTGCGCCTCCTCCCTGAGGGTGGTGACATCTTGGCACAAGGACCAACATGGCAGAACGGGAAAGGGAATGGGAATGAAAATGCTGCCTATCCTTGCTGATTGTCATCTGTTGGACAGAAATTCAAGGATTTAACAGGAGTGAGTAAATGTGTGTGTGTGTGCGCATGTGGGGCATGTGGCCAAGTGGTTAAGGCGTCGGTCTAGTGATCTGAAGGTCGCTAGTTCGAGCCTCAGCTGAGGCAATGTGTTTGTGTCCTTGAACAAGGCACTTAATCACAAATTGCTCTGCGACGACACTGGTGCCAAGCTGTATCGGCCCTAGTGCCCTTCCCTTGGACAACATTGGTGGCGTGGAGAGGGGAGACTTGCAGCATGGGCAACTGCCGGTCTACCATACAACTTTGCCCAGGCCTCAGCCATCATCGAAAATCGATGGATAGCCGAAGAAGAAGAAGAGTGTGTGTGTGAATGGTTGGTCTGGACTGAGTGTAGCTCTAACTCTGTAGAGCACACGACACTACTTAATTATCAGAGGTCAAAATGGCACAGTTGTTATGGCACTCATTTTCATAACCTAACACTTATAAATTCAAAATCCATTGTGGGAAATTATGTCATTGGGAATAGTAATAAAATTTGGGACAGCACAGTAGCGTAGTGGTTAGCACAACGATTTACAGTGCAGGCGACCCAGGTTCAATTCCCACCACTGCCGGTAAGGAATTTGTATAATTTCTCCATAACTGTGTGGGAGGAAAGTGTACAATTTCATCCCTTAATCCAATGTAGGTTAATTGGTCATCGTAAATTGTAAATTGTCCTGTGATTAGGCTAGGATTAAATCGGGGGATTAGTGGCTGGCGTGGCTCTTAGGCCTTATTGTATGTCAATAAAAAATTAATCCTGTCACTTGGGAAGGATCAGTGAATATGTTTCAGGGAAGGAAAGCCCCTGTCCCTGTTTTGTGCCTTGGGATTCAGTGTTGGCCAAGGCAATGGTACAGTCACAAAAGCTTTAGCAGATAAAATTTGACACGGTGCCACATTAGGACAACTGCTCACTCAGAGAGGCAGCACGTGGCTTAAAGGGGAGATGTTTATTTTGTACACATGTCAGGTGTGATTACATAAATAATGTTTGAATTTGTTTAGGGGAAATGACTGCAATCACAGTCGCTCCAAAAATCTTCCAACAACATGCTTTATGTACTTATTTATTGAGATACAGTGCGGAACAGACGCCTCCGGCCCTTTGAGCCACACTGCCCAGCGATCCTCTGATTTAACTCAAGCCGAATCATGGAACAATTTAAATGACCGGTTAACTCTCTGTTGGAGAGGGTACAGAGAAGATTCACTAGAATGATTCCGGGAATGAGAGGGTTAACATATGAGGAACGTTTGTCCGCTCTTGGACTGTATTCCTTGGAGTTTAGAAGAATGAGGGGAGACCTCATAGAAACATTTCAAATGTTGAAAGGCATGGACAGAGTGGATGTGGCAAAGTTGTTCCCCATGATGGGGGAGTCTAGTACGAGAGGGCATGACTTTAGGATTGAAGGGCGCCCATTCAGAACAGAGATGCGAAGAAATTTTTTTAGCCAGAGGGTGGTGAATCCATGGAATTTGTTGCCACGGGCGGCAGTGGAGGCCAAGTCATTGGGTGTATTTAAGGCAGAGATTGATCGGTATCTGAGTAGCCAGGGCATCAAAGGTTATGGTGAGAAGGCAGGGGAGTGGGACTAAATGAGAGAATGGATCAGCTCATGGTAAAATGGTGGAGCAGACTCGATGGGCCGAATGACCGACTTCTGCTCCTTTGTCTTATGGTTTTATGGTCTTAACTGCAAGTGTGCTCAGTTCATTACAGAGGGAGAGTGCAGAGCACAGCAGGGGCACCAGCGTGCAGGACACTCAACTGAACTTCATTGACAACCCCGCTTGTACAGTATGTGAATTCTTCCAGTGTTTGAGTGGCTAATTGATTGGCATAGCATTAAGGCTGGCCCAGTAGCGGAGTGGTTAGCGGTTAGAGTGGTTAGCGTAACACTTTACACTGCTGGCGACCCGAGTTCAATTCCCAATGCTGCCTGTAAGGAGTTTGCACGTTCTTCCCGTGACTGCGTGCGTTTCCTCCAGTTGCTCCGGTTTCCTCCCACTGTCACAGAACGTACCGGCTGGTAAGTTAATTGGCCATTGTAAATTGTCCCGTAGGTAAGGTTTAAATCGGGGGTTCCTCAGTGAGGACTACAAGCTCGTCGTAGGGTTTGGAGGCTTGCATGCCTCCATGATCCAAAGAGATATGTTGGCTGGAGTTAGGGCTTTCTGCTTTGGCTCTTGGTAGGGTCACCCCTGACAAACAGGTCAAAGAGTAGAGGCCAGACTAAGAGTGGTCCACCGGTCCTCCAGGTTCGGGGGTTCAGCTCAGGACTAACAACCCTGACTGGTCAAACAAAACCAGACATCCCACCCTGCAAAAACTCATTTCAGGGAGGTAGCACCATCAATTTGCGGGAGACTCCCGGAACTTCCGGGAGAGGTGGGATGTCTGCAATAGGGTAACTCCTTAGCAGCCAGCCAGCTGGTTTAAATAACATTAGCTATGCTGATGAACGAATGACACCTGTTAAACTCACCTCAACATGTCTTTTACAGTCTTAATCCACCATGGGCAATAGAAAAATCACTGTTGCAAACAGTGCAGCGAGCAACACTGTCATTATTTTTGACCCTTATTAGGCAGGGGTACACTTTAGGGTAGTCTGGGGTGACGTACGTTTTATATTTTCTTTTTTTGGAACACTCTGCCATGGCGCGCACTCACTCTCTTGCTCTCAGAAAAATTGATTTCTGGGACATTTTATATAATTTGCGGGCATCAGGGAGCGACTATTAATATGCAGGAGACTCCCAGAACTTTCAGGAGAGGTGGGATGTCTGCAAAATTGCTATGGAAACAGCAATGAAGAACCCTTCTATACAGACCAAGGTGGAGAACCCTCACTGCTGCCCTAATTGCCAGTGTCGTAACAGGCAGTAAGAAAGTTAATTGCTGGGCGGCACAGCTTGAAGGGGCAGAAGGGCCTTCTCCGTGCTGTATCTCAATAGATAGATAAGCAAACACTGTTAACTACCTGGACAACATGTTGAAGATTCTGCGGGATAGTGACTGCACTTAATGTCATAAAGAAACATCTTTTAAGGTTCCAAGCCACACGCACAAAATGCTGGAGGATCTCAGCAGGCCAGGCAACATCTATGGAAGTGGATAAACAGTCAACGTTTTGGGCTGAGACCTGTCATCAGGACTGATGATTCCTGACGAAGGGTCTCGGCCCAAACCACCAACTGTTTATTCTTTTCCACAGATGCTGCCTGGCCTGCTGAGTTCCTCCAGCATTTTGTGCGTGTTGCTTGCATTTCCAGCATCTGCAGATTTTCTCTTTCAAAGGTTCCAATTCAATTAATAGTGCCTTGTAAAGCAAAAAAAAAGTGTTAAATATAAAAAAATGGGAAAAAGCAAAAGATATTCAATCATTGTTTTTTAAATGTCAGAACTATGGTACATTAAAATCTCAGTTGAATACACAGCAGTGTAACTTGGATAATCCCTGTTAACAAGCATGTCGATTCCTGGGTGGGATGAACCTGCTTAGCACCGATGCATGGCAATGTTGTGCTGCTTGCTAATTAATGCGATTAGACTGAGCAGTCAGCACAAGTGCCTGCACAACTCTGCAGGGTGCCTCGCGCCCCTGAAAGCCAGTCTGCATTACCTAAAGGGACAGGGCACTGTCACGATGCGACGGATGATAGATAGAGGTCACTCCTGTCAGGTGGAAGGTGTGACAATGCTTAGGGATGTTGTCTCAGATGGGCACATGGACAATAACGAAGCGGAGGGCTGTGTAGAGGGGAAAAGTTCGATTGATCTTAGAGTGGGTTAAAAGGGTTAAAAGGGCAGCATGACATTGTGGGCTGAAGGGCCTGTATTGTGCTGTGAAGCTCAATGTCTATGTACTAACGAGATTAATTTCTTGCAGATATTGACAATAAAATTAAGAAATACAATATAATTTATTGAACTCTACACATATGCAAAGACTGTGAAACAAAAGAAGACAAACTGTGACAATATAAATGTACTGAAAACACGAGTTGTAGGGTCTGTGAAAGTGAGTGTTTGCTGTAATAAGGGGCATCACAAAGAGCTGAGAGGGTTTATGCAATTCCGGTGTTTCATTTCCATCTTGTATGCAAATAAACATCCTCACAGGGTTTGGAAGTGCAGCGCATCAGTTGTCCGGGGGCCCGAGAGAGAGTGGGAGTTCTTTGACAGCTCACTGATTAGCTGTTCAAGGGCCCAGAGAGCAGAGGAGGGCTGTGTGGAGCTGGATGAGCGGTTCCCGCAGGGACGCAGGGAACAAGGAGCAGGCGCGGGCGCTGATGAGACAGATCACAGAGGACAGCCACAGTCTGCGAAAATGAACCCGGAGCGCAGCGTTTTATAGCGCTGCGGTGGAAAGGGGAAGTCAGCACACCGTCTCCGTGCCAGGTGTACGAATAAAGTGAGCGTTAGGCAGAGCCATCTGGAAAAGCCATCGTTTCTGCAGAGACTCGATAACCAGCAAAGATCATTTTCAGTGAATGCAGAGACTCGATAAACCAGCAGAGATCGTATCAAGTGAATTGAAAGGGTAGGATTTGAGACTTTTTTTCACCTAGTGGGGGTACAAGTTTGGAATTCAACACCTAAGTGGAACATCAAACATCAAACTTTACAGTGCAGAACAAACCATTTGGCGCTCAATGCTGTTTTGACCTCTTAATCTACACTGAGACCAATCTCCTCCACAATCCTCCATTTTTCTATCATCCAATTGCCTATCTAAGAGTATCTAAATGCTCCTAATGTACTTGCCTCTATCAGCAATCCTGGCTGGGCGTACCCCACACCCACAACTCCCTGTGTGATTAATTTAACTCCGACATCAAGCAACACACATCAAAGTTGCTGGTGAACGCAGCAGGCCAGGCAGCATCTCCAGGAAGAGATACAGTCGATGTTTCGGGCTGAGACCCTTCGTCAGGACTAACTGAAGGAAGAGCTAGTAAGAGATTTGAAAGTGGGAGGGGGAGGGGGAGATCTGAAATGATAGGAGACTCTGACATCTTTTTATTCTGGCGTCTTCCTCAGTCCTGAAGAAGGGTCTCGGCCCGAAATGTTGACTATCTATTTATTTCCGTAGAAGCTGCCTGAGTTCCTCCAGTATTTTGTGCGAGTTGCTCTGACATCTCTCCTATGCTTTCTTCTAGTCACCTTAAAATTATGCTCCCTTGCATTCGCCATGTCCACCCTGGGGAAAAACGATCCACTCAATCTGTGGCTATTATCATCTTGTATGTCTCCAACAGGTCACCTCTTATCAAGAGATAATCTTTAGCCAGCTCAGCCTATCTTCATGAGGCCTGCCTCTAGTCCAGGCTGCATCACTAAGCTCCACCTCTCAATCCAAGTGCTTCTGAAATCATGCAATTGCATTAAGAAACCCTCAATGCCTTTGAGAGTCACCAGGATGAATAATTAATGGGTCATAACCTACAGGAGCCGGAGGGATGGATTCAGCTCGATGGTTCTATTCCAGCTAGCACTTTCACAATGGGCCGAATGTCCTCTGTCTGCACAACTAAGCCTGATAAAAATTTAAACTTTAAAAATCTACATACATATCACTATATACTACCTTGAGAACTATTTTCTTGCAGGCATTTACAGGAAAATAAAGAGAATAACTTTTATGAAAAACTACGCCAATAGAGACTGACAAACAATAAATATGCAGAGCAAGACAAATAGTGCAAATAAAACAAGTTAAATAATACAGAGAACATGAGTTGTAGAGTCCTTGAAAGTGAACCTGTAGGTTGAGGCATCAGTTCAGTGTTGAGGTGAGTGAAGTTATTCACACTGCTTCAGGAGCCTATCGATTGAAGGGTAATAACTGTTCCTCAGACTGGCAGTGTGGGACCTGAGCCTCCTGTACCTTATGCCCAATCATGTTCTGATCCCAGCCACTTAGTCTCCCTTCCCACACCTGATCGGCAGACCTTTCATTCCGGTCTCTATTAAAAGCTACGCTCTCCACTCTTTCTATGTGGCCACTTTTACTAAGTTCAGGCGTGGAACCCTTTGTGATCTTCTGCTGCTGTAGCCCATCCACTTCGAGGTCAACGTGTGTGTTCAGAGATGCTCTTCTGCACACCACTGTTGTAACGCGTGGTTATTGTGTTATTGTTGCCTCCCTGTCAGCTTGAACCAGTCTGGCCATTCTCCCGTTAACAAGGCACTTTCGCCCACAGAACCACCACTAGGTGGATTTTTTTTTGTTTTTATTTGCACGATTCTCTGTAAACTCTACAGAATGTTGTATGCATGTAAATCCAGAGTTCAGCAGTTTTTGAGATACTCAAACCACCCCATCTGGCACTAATAAACATTCCACGGGTGAAAGTCACATTTATTCCTCATTCTGATGTTTGGTCTGAATGACAACTGAACCTTTTGACCATGCCTGCATGCTTTTATGCTTTGAGTTGCTGCCACGTGATTGGCTAATTAGATATTTGCATTAACGAGCAGGTGTACAGGTGTATCTATTAAACTGGCCACTGAGTGAAAAACTGGCTGTCTGTCTGAACATGCTGTTGAGTCAATGAGGCTGTGACGTGGCTCAGCAGAAGATGCGCTTTTGTTTGCCTAACATACATTCGGCTTCATTGGAACTGAAGGAAAATGGATAGTGAACTAAGAGATAATTGGAAGCTTGGTGCCACGTTTTTCAAACACTGGGAAGTGCTCTGTAAATGGTTTCCCCATTTAGAGACCACATTGTGTCCAGGGAAGGCTGTAAACTAAGGTGAAAGTAAAAAATGAGGCTAGAGTTCTCATAAGTTCAAAGTAAAATTTATTATCAGAGCATGTACACGTCACCACATACAACCCTGAGATTCCTTTTCCTGGGGGCATACTTAAGAAATCTATAGAACAGTAACTGTAAACAGGATCAGTGAACAACAAACTGTGCAAATGCTAATATAACTAAATAGCAATAAGTAACAAGGGCATGGAATAATAAGATAAAATCTTTAAGGTGAGACCATGGGTTGTGGGAACACCAGAAATAGAAGGAATGTAGTCATCCTCTTTTGTTCAAGAGCCTGATGGCATTTACTATATTTTCTCCCTTTTTCTGGTAATATCTGAACTGTTTTCATTTATTAATTTTCTTTAGATTTGGACGCCATCAACTATCCCAAATTGACTTTGAAATGGAGATGGTGAGTAAACCTCTTGAACCACTGCTGCCCCACAATCGTGACATTCAGCCACTCCTTGCCTTTATCTTTCCTCTCCCTCCCTCCTTTCCCTCAAAACAAAACTTATTTTATACCTGGTATGACACACAAAATGCTGGAGGGACTCAGCAGGCCAGGCAGCATCTATGGAGGGGAATAAGCAGTCAACATTTCAGTCCAAGAGCTGATAACAGAGTCGATGTGGAAAGGATGTTTCCCATGGTGGGAGAGTCCAGGACAAGAGGGCGCAGGCTCTGGATAGAGGGGTGCCCTTTCAAAACAGAGATACAGAGAAATTTCATTAGCCAAAGGGTGGTGAATTTGTGGAATTTGTTGCCACACGCAGCTGTGGAGGACAGGTCGTTGGGTGTATTTAAGGCAGAGATTGATAGGTTCTTGATCGGACATGACATTAAAGGTTACAGGGAGAAGGCCGGGAACTGGGGTTGAGGAGGAGATAGAAAAAAAGTATCAGTCATGATTGAATGGCAGAGCAGACTTGATGGGCCAGATGGCCTAATTCTGCCCCTATGTCTTATGGTCTAATACTTGCAGAATACCTTGTGTTTATTTTATACCAACATTTATTTTGTTTGTTTGTTTATCTCTCTATTTATTTATTTACAGATACAGCTTAGAACAGGCCATTCTGGCCCTTCAAGCCATGCCACCTCAGCAACACCTGACGACCCCAGCTTAACCCTAACCTAATTGCAGAATAATTTACAATGACCAATTAACCTACCCAGTATGTCTTTGGACTGTGGGAGGAAACCAGAGCACACAGAGAAAACCCATGCCTTCTCTCAGATTGTTGGCCTGAAAAATTAATCACAGATGTCTTTCTTTAGTTGCTGCCTTGTTTGCTAAACATTCCTCATATTTTTTGACTTGATTTAGTTTCCAGCACCCAGAGTACATAGAACAGTACAGTACAGTCTCAGTCCCCAATGTTGTGCCAAACCAGCTAAAAAGTAAATCAAAAAAACCCAAAAGTCTAATCCCTTCCACCTACACCATGTCCATATCCCTCCATTTTCCTTACATCCATGTGCCTACCTAAATGTCTCTTAAAACCCTCTAATGCATTTGCCTCGACCACCAGACCAGGCAGCACATTCCAGGCATCCACCACTCTCTCAGTAAAGAACTTACCCCTCACGTCCTGTTTGAGCCTCCCCCCTCTCACTTTCAATGCATGCCCTCTGGTATTAGGCATTTCAACCCTGGGGAGCAGGCATTCTCTATCTAAGCCTCACATAATCTGACAAACCGCCATCAGATCTCTCCTCAGCCTCCGCTGCTCTGAAAAAAACAACCCAAGTTTGTCCAGTGTCTCATGATAGCACACGCCCTCTAAACCAGACAGTATCCCTCTTCCACACCCTCTCCAAAGCCTCAACATCCTTCCTTTAATGGGACAACCAGAACTATACACAATACTCCAGATGTAGCCTGAACAGAGTTCTATAAAGTTGCAACATAACCTCTTGACTTTTGAACTCAATGCCTCGACTCATAAAATCAAGTATTCCTTCAGCCTTTTTACATAGAAACATAGAAAACCTACAACACAATACAGGCCGTTCAGCCCACAAAGCTGTGCCAAACATGTCCTTACCTTAGAAATTACCTAGGTTACCTATAGCCCTCTATTTTTCTAAGCTCCATGTACCTATCTAAGAGTCTCTTAAAAGACCCTATCGTATCTGCCTCCACCACCATCATCGGCAACCTATTCCACGCATTCACCACTTTCTGCGTAAAAATCTTACCCCTGACATCTCCTCTGTACCTACTTCCAAGTACCTTAAAACTGTGCCCTCTTGTGCTAGCCATTTCAGCCCTGGGAAAAAGCCCCTGACTCGTGCCTCTGACATAATCAATGCCTCTCATCATCTTATACACCTCTATCAGGTCACCTCTCATTCTCTGTCGCTCCAAGGAGAAAAGGCCAAGTTCACTCAACCTATTCTCATAAGGCATGCTCCCCAATCCAGGCAACATCCTTGTAAATCTCCTCTGCACCCTTTCTATAGTTTCCACATCCTTCCTGTAGTGAGGTGACCAGAACTGAGCACAGTACTCCAAGTGGGGTCTGACCAGGCTCCTATATAGCTGCAATGTTACCTCCCGGCTCCTAAACTCCAACCCACGATTGATGAAGGCCAATACACCATATGCCTCCTTAACCACAGAGTCAACCTGCGTAGCAGCTTTGAATGTCCTATGGACTCAGACCCCAAGATCCCTCTGATCCTCCACAGTGTCAAGAGTCTTACCATTAATACTATATTCTGCCATCATATTTGACCTACCAAAATGAACCACTTCACACTTATCTGGGTTGAACTCCATCTGCCACCTCTCAGCCCATTTTTGCATCCTATCAATGTCCCTTTGTGACCTCTGACAGCCCTCCACACTGTCCACAACACCCCCAACTTTTGTGTCATCAGCAAATTTACTAACCCATCCCTCCAATTCCTCATCCAGGTCATTTATGAAAATCACTTACTTACCCCTATCTTTTGCTTTTGTCTATGAACGTCATTGTCGCCAGTGGGATCTTGCTGTGCACACAAATCCACTGCGGCTACATTACAAAAGTAGCAACATCTTAAGCAACGTCATTGGATGCAAAGTTCTTTGGGACATTCTGAACTTGGAAAAGCACTTAGGTGGTGTTTAATCTCTGAATAAGTTCTACCAGCTCTATCAAGATTGACTTACTTTTAATAAATCATAGTTGTTTACCTTGCAAAATTCGTGAAGAAATTTAATCTATATAATCAAAATTATAAAGTGTTTTGAACAACTAAACATTGAGATATTGTTTTTACCCTAAGGTATGACTAATCAAAGAAATATTATTTTCCTATATATTCCCTGCAGAGTAGAAAATTGCCTGAAGTTTGGTATGGTTCCAGTCAAAATAAGTATTGTGTAGTTTTGGAAACTTAGAGTTTTGTACAGTACAGCAAGACAGTGGATCAAAGTCAACTATTTTAATAAAGTATCTGCGGATAACATTTACAGCTGACAATTGATGACTGGAATAGGCAGAAAGCACAGCTCGGTTCATCAGGATTGATCTAATAATATTGCCTCATTACTAAGCCCTTATTTATACTTAACCTGCAAACATTACTTTAATGGACCGACATGAATCATTCTAAAGTCAGGCACTTATGTTCCATGAATAAAGCTTTAATTTCCTTTCAGCAATTAAAGCTAATTGACTTCATGTCATTCACTTCCCTCAATCTACTGCAGCCGTGCAAGGTTTTTGAGAAGTTCTGGAAAGCTGGAAACATCAGTGGGCTGAAATCAGCAGTGGTTGCGATGGCGGGTCACTCCATGGCCCTCTTTTGTGCCAAGATGAGACCACCTACAGGGTGGAGGAGCAACACCTTATATTCCGCCTGGGTACCTTCCAACCTGATGGCATGAACATCGATTTCTCCTTCCAGTAAACAAATACCCCCCAATCCCTAAACTGACCTTTTACTTCTTCTCACCTGCCTATTACTTCCCCCTGGGTCCCCTTGTCCTTCCCTTTCTCCGATGGTCCACTCTCCTCTCCATTCAGATTCCTTCCTCTCCAGCCCTTGTCCTTTCCCAACCACAAAATACTCTGCAGATGCTGGGGTCAAAGCAATACGCACAACACGCTGGAGGAACTCAGCAGGTCAGGCAGCATCGGTGGAAAAGATCGGTCGACGTTTCGGGCCGGAACCCTTTGTCAGCACTGTAGAGGGAAGGGGCAGAGGCCCTATAAAGAAGGTGGGGGGAGGGTGGGAAGGAGAAGGCTGGTAGGTTCCAGGTGAAAAACCAGTACGGGGAAAGATAAAGGGGTGGACCGATCTTTTCCGAGGGGTGAAACGTCGACCGATCTTTTCCACGGATGCTGCCTGGCCTGCTGAGTTCCTCCAGTGTGTTGTGAGTGTCGTTTCCCAATCACCTGGCTCCGCCTATCACCTTCCAGCTTCCTCCTCCCCTCCCCCCACTTTTTTATTCTGGCATCTTCCCCCTTCCTTCTCAGTCCTGAAGAAGGGACTCGACTGTTTATTCATTTCCATAGGTGCTGTCTGACCTGCTGAGTTCCTCCAGCATTTTGTGTGTTTTGCTTTGGAATTCCAGTGTCCGCAGAATTTCTCGTGCTGGCATTGAGACGCGCCTCACTCTTGCCTTTGTTCCCATTTTTCAATGAATGATTAGCTTTATTTGTTATGTATATATTGAAACATGCAGTGAAATGTGTTTTTTTGCGTCAAGGATGCGTTCTTACCAAGGATGTGCAGCCCACGAGGGTATACCAACATACATATCAAAAATTCAAAAATCTGAAGTGAAAAGGGACATGGGAGTGCTTGTGCAGGATTCCCTAGAGGTTAATTCAAGTCTGTGGTGAGGAAGGCAAATGCAATGTCAGCATTCATTTCAAGATAAAAGCAAGGGCGAACTGTTGAGGCACTGGTGAGGCCTCACTTGGAGTACTGTGAGCTGTTTTGGGCCCCTTATCTAAGAAAGGATGTGCAGGCACTGGAGGGGGTTCAAAAGAGGTTCACGAAAACAATTCTGGGATTAAAAGGCTTATCGTACAGTATGAAGAATGTTTGATGGCTCTGGGCCTCTACTCACTGGAATTCAGAAGAATGAAGGTGACCACATTGAAAACTATTGAATGTTGAAGGTCCCTGATAGAGTGGATGTGGAGAGAGTGTTTTCTATGGTGGGGGGAATCTAAGACCAGAGGGCACAGCCTCAGAATAGAGGGATATCTTTTCAGAACTTATAGTCTTATAGCATGCCTATAACTTAATAACATGTATGTCTTTCAAATGTGGGAGGAAACCGGTGCATTTGAATGAAACCCATACAGTCTCGGAGAAAACGTACAAACTCCTTACTGACAGAATTGAACCCAGGTTCCTGATGCTGTCCAAAAAGAAATTAAAAAGTAGTGAGGTAGTGTTCATGGGTTCAATGTCCGTTCAGAAATCAGATGTCAGAGGGGAAGAAGCTGTTTCTGAATGGCTGCGTGTGTGTCTTCAGGCTTCTGTACCTCCTTCCTGATGGTAGTAATGAGAAGAGGGCATGTCCTGGATGATGGGGGGTCTTTAATGATGGATGCTGCCTTTTTGAGACATTGCCTTTTGAAGGTGTCTTTGATGTTGTGGAGGCTTGTGCCCATGAGAAAGCAGATTGAGTTCAAAACTTTGTGCAGCTTATTTCCATCCTGTGCAGTGCGCCCCCCCACCCCTGATACCATACGGTGTTGCAGTCAGTTAGAAAGCTCTCTCCTCCTCTGCCCTCCCTGTTTGTACAACTTCTTGCACCCTCCCTCCCTCTGCAATACACGGCTCCTCCAAATCCAACCCTTGGTGATCCCCAACTTTCAACACTCTGCAAACGGAGGCCGTGCCTTCAATTTCTCAGGACTTCTTTCCTTAAACCTCTCCCCCTCAGTATCTCTCTTTACGGCATCCCTCAAAGCCCCACCTCTTAGACAAAGCACTTTTGTTGATTTGCCTAACAGTCACATCCAGCACCATTTTATTCACAATGCAAAGTAACACACTCAAGATGCTGGAGGAACTCAGCAGGTCAGGCAGGTGAATGAAGAGACACCATTTCAGGCAGGTGAATAAAGAGATGCCATTTCAGGCTGAAACCAGTTAACTGGATTCATAATTACTTACTTACTGCCCGTTACACCACTGGCGTTTAGGACAGCAATGAAGGTCCCCCATCTCTGGCGGTGTTCAGGGTTTCCTTCATCGTGTCGGTAGCTTCCTCTCAGTTTTCACTACTGTCAGTCATGCAAGTCACGGGTGGAGACTCAGGAATACCGTCACACTCAGATGCAGATGGATTCTTCATTGCTGTTTCCCTAACAATTTTGTTTTTACCAGTCACGGGTTGTTACCCTGAGCTGAACCCCCGAACCTGGAGGACCGGTGGACCACTCGTAGTCTGGCCTCTACCCTTTGATCTGTTTGGCATGGGTGACCCTTCCAAGAGCCAAAGCACAAAGCCCTGACTCCGGCCGACATAGCTCTCCAGGTCACTGAGGCACGCAAGCCTCTAAAGCTTGTGTTCCTCTTGGAGGAGGGTTCATGATGAAAACCATTAACCTGCCTGCTCCTCAAAGTACCATTCTCTAGCACTTAATAAATTCCTTTCTCAGTGGAATACCAGTTTTTACTCTGCCTTAGTTGACCATTTGCTTGAAGTGATTGTAATGATGCCATGATTGCGGGGTTGTTATCTAAAGGGAGCATTATTATACTGGATGTGTTGTGTGTAATGAATATTTGGAACGGTTATACTGTAAATAAGATGCCTAATGACCTATGTCATGAGTAGGAGGCTCCTCACTTGTACTGATAGCAGCAACTGAAGCTGCACTGAAAGTCATTTTAGGCTTCGAGGGCTAACTATATTGAATAGTGGAACATATTGGTGGAAGGGAGGCTTTGCACACAGCTCAGTTGATTGATTACAGTGTACTCCTCCCAGTAACTTCACTGTTAATTGTTCAGACACTCCAACGGGCTAAATAGAGGGAGACTGTTCTTAATTAGGGAGGAATTTCTACAGATGTACCACAGGGGGAGCATTCTAACCGGCTAAATCACCGTCTGATCTAGGGGTGTGGGGAGGCTACCGCTCAGGATCGAAATAAGCTGCAGAGTTGTAAGCTTAGTCAGCTCCATCATGGACAATAGCCTCTGTAGTATCCAGGATATCCTCAAGGAGTGATGCCTGAAAATAGCAGTGTCCATCATTAAGGACCCCTATCACCCAGGTCACGACTTGTTCTCACTGTTACCATCACGGAGGAGGTACAGGAGCCTGAAGGCACACACTTAATGATTCAGGAACAACTTCTTCCCATCTGCTACTTTTTAATTTCTATTTTTGCACTACTTATTTCATTTAACTATTTTATATATACAGTTTATATAAAAGTAGTGAGGTAATGTTCTGTGGGCTTAATGTCCATTCAGAATTCTGATAGTGTGGGGGGGGGGGAATATATATACTATCGGTAATTCACAGTTTTTTCACTGTTAGTATGTATTGCAATGTACTGCTGCCACAAAGACAACAAATTTCATGACATATGGAGGGAGGAGAAGATGGCGGCGCGATGCAGTGCGTGCGGCCGTTACGAATGATATCGTATGTGTTAACTAGGGGGCCGTGCTCAATCCGGATTTGATGGGGACAGCCGTGAGAAGCGCGGAGGAACACCCGGAGAAACTTCTGAAATGCCCACTTTGCTGCTGCTGCCACTGTGTGATCGAGAATCTCCGGAGGGGAAGGCCCCAAATCCTTGGCTTTGCCTATTCCCTGTTGCTGGGGCTGGGGTCGAAGCGCTCAGCAGAAATGGTGCTTGGTGCTCGGTGTTGGAGAGCTGGTCGGAGGCTCGGAGTTTTCAGACGGACTCAGAGTCGGACTGTGGTCGGATGCTTCCAGGATGCTGCATCGGCAAGTTTGCGGCGCTGGAGGTTCACCGTCTGTGTGAGATGATGGGACTTTCGAGAGACTTTGAGACTTTTACCGTGCCATGGTCTGTTCTTATCAAATTACGGTATTGCTTTGCACTGTTGTAACTATATGTTATAATTATGTGGTTTTTGTCAGTTTTTCAGTCGGTTTGTCTTGTGTTTCTGTGATATCATTCTGGAAAAACATTGTATCATTTCTTAATGCATGCATTACTAAACGACAATAAAAGAGGACTGCGTGTCCTCATAATTTAATCTAATCTAATATGCTGGGGATATCATCCCTGATTCTGATGCAAACCTGTCCTGCACCCGTAGGCTACAGCTGGCATGGTAGCAAAGCGGCTGGCGTAACGCTTTGAATACCAGCAACTGGGGTTCAATTCTTGCCCTTGTCTGGAAGGTGTTTGTACGTTCTCCCCGTGACTGTGTAGGTGTCCCCCCAGGTGCTCCACTGTCCTCCCACAGTCCATCGACGGAAGGGTTAAGGTTAGTAACCACAGGCATGCTCTGCTGACGCCAGAAGCAGGGCGACACTTGCAGGCTGGCCCCAGAACATCCTCAGACCGCAGCGGGCGTTGAACCAAACAACCCATTTCACTGTGTGTCTTGACGTACGTGTGACAAATAAAATTAGTCTTTACATAACCTGTGCAACAGAAACAAATACGTTTACACATGTGCACATGCAAATTACCAGCAGGAATAGGCCACTAAGCTGCTCACGACTCCCCCAGCACTCAAAGTTCAAAGTAAGTATATTATTAAAGTACATATATGTCACCATATACAATGCTGAGATTCATTTTCTTGCAGGCATATTCAGAATCAGAATCCAGTTTATTATCACCGGCATGTGACATGAAATTTGTTAACTTAGCAGCAGCAGTTCAATGCAATACATAATCTAGTAGAGAGGAAAAAAAAATTTAAAAAAAAATCAATAAACAAATAAATTAATTACATATATTGAATAGATTAAAAATGTGCTAAAACAGAAATACTGTATATAAAAAAAAAAGTGAGGTCGTGTCCAAAGCTTCAATATCCATTTAGGAATCAGATGGCAGAGGGGAAGAAACTGTTCCTGAATCGCTGAGTGTGTGCCTTCAGGCTTCTGTATCTCCTTCCTGATGGTAACAGTGAGGAAAGGGCATGCCCTGGGTGCTGGAGGTCCTTAATAATGGATGCTGCCTTTCTGAGACACAGCTCCCTAAAGAAGACCTGGGTACTTTGTAAGTTAGTACCCAAGATGGAGCTGACTAGAGTTACAAACTCCTGCAGCTTCTTTGGTCCTGTGCAGTAGCCCCACCATATCAGACAGTGATGCAGCCTGTCAGAATGCTCTCCACAGTACAAATATACACGTTTTTGAGTGTATTTGTTGACATACTCGATAATTCCATTGATTAATAACCATAATAGAATCAACTTGAGCATTCATCCAGTGTGCAAAAGACAACAAAATGTGTAAATATAAAAAGAAAGGGATAATAATAATAATAAATCGGTAAGCAATAAATATTGAGAACATGAGATGAAGAGTCCTTGCTAGTGGAACCATAGTTTAAGGGAATATCTCAATGACGGGGCAAGTGAAGTTGAATGAGGATATGTATTCTTTTGGTTCAAGAACCTGATGGTTGAGGGGTAATAGCTGTTCCTGAACCTGGTGGTGTGAGCCCTGAGGCTCCTGTACCTCCTTCCTGATGGCAGCAGTGAGAAGTGAGCATGGACTGGGTGGTGGGGGTCCCTGATGATGGATGCTGCTTTCCTGCTTCAAGTAGATGTGCTCAATGGCGGGGAAGGCTTGACCCGTGGTGGACTAGGCCGTACCCAAAATCTTTTTGTAAGATTTTCCTTTCAAGGACATCGGCGTTTCCATACCAGGCTGTGATGCAGCCAGTAAGATTATGGCTGATTTGAATGCAATTTTGATTTGTCAGTCTTTGATGCACTATCAATTACTCCAAAAGACTGGAAGTAGAGTAACTACTGAAAGGCTTTTATTAATAGTAAATGGATCAACAACCATGTTGAGTATCTGTCCTGGACTGAGGGAGGAGCAGTGGCACAATTGCCTTTATTCAGGGGTCTGTGGGAAGAGCCACAGGAGCAGTCAGCAGAGGGCCGTGTCCAGACATGTCGAGACAGGTAACCCAGTTACAACCTATATATATATATGGTTTACCACAGTCCTGATGCAGGATTTCAGCCCAGAACTTCAACAGTTTTTTCTCCAGTTTCCTGCATCTACAGTCCTTTCTTTCTCCACTAAACCGTGAGATGCTGATAGTCTGTGTAAGCACTGTAGCGTAGTGATTAGAAAGATGCAATTACAGCGTCAGCAACAAGGGTTTCATTCCGTCACTGTCGGGAAGGAATCCGTACGCTCTTCCCGTGACTGTGTGGGTTTCCTCTGGGCGCTCCAGCTTCCTCTCAAGCCCCAATGACGTACGGTTAGTAGGGTCACATGGGTGTAACTGGGGGTGTAGGCTCATTGGGCCAGAAGAGCCTGTTGCCTTGCCATTATCACGAATTAAAAGTAAAAGTTAATATAAAATAAATAGTGTTTGTTCGGAGTCAGTCTTAATGCTCAGCCTGCGTGCGGACATTAGTGGGAGCAGCAAGTTTGAAAATACCGCACGGGCTCTCTGGCTTTGCTGCTGCTTCACCGTACAGCCGTCTGCTGGGGTCGTTGGACGGGGGTCAGCAGCCAGTGATCCAGTCCATGTCCACAGCTCGGATCTTTCGGGGGCCTTGTCGTACTCAAACACCAGGGTTACTCCTTGTTGTGAATGGACGAGACAAGTGTTCTGTCGGCTGAGGAAAGTTCATTTCCATTTTGATTATTGGCTGCAGGGAGGCTGTCACTGCTGGGGAACTCACTAGGAAAAATCGGGATGACGTACTGAGAAAACCTGCATTATGTCCAAAAACCAAGTGTACATGCGAATACACACACACACACACACACACACACACACTTACATATGCACACATATACTCACATGTACAGGTGTCCCCCGCTTTTCGAACGTTCGCTTTACGAAACCTCACTGTTACGAAAGACCTACATTAGTTTCCTGTTTTTGCTAACAGAAGGTGTTTTCACTGTTAAAAAAAAAATCAGCGCACGATAAAAGGCAGCGCGCGCCCCGAGCAGCTGCTCTCCCCCCGGTTTCAGAACGGCATTGCTTAAACACATTGCATTGAGCAGCCGTTAGCAAGGTGAGTTCTAAGGTGTTGGAAAAGCCTGAAAGACCTCGTAAGGGTGTTACACTTAGTGTAAAACTAGACATAATTAAGGATTTTGATCGTGGTGAACGAACTAAGGACAACGTGAGTTTAGCTTGTGCAAGCTGATGAAGATGATGTTGAAGAGGTTTTGGCATCTCATGACCAAGAACTAATAGATGAAGAGCTGATGCAATTGGAAGAAGAAAGGATAACAATTGAAACCAAATTCATTAGCGAAATGAACGTGAAGCAACTGCGTGAGATTTTCGCTGCAATGATAAAATACAACTTTAATTTTGAAAAGTTACGTAGGTTTAGGGGATATTTGCAGAATGGTTTGAGTGCTTACAAAGAACTGTATGATCGAAAAATGCGCGAGGCTCAGCAGTCAAGCAAGCCTTCCACTTCAGCCACAGCAGATGACGAACCTCAACCTTCGACATCGAGACAGGCAGTCATAGGAGAAGATGAGCTGCCCGCCCTAATGGAAACAGACGAGGAGATGACACCTCAGTGTCCCACCACCCCGACCTCCAGGCCGCAGACGGATAGCGATTCACAGAGAATGCAGCGTTAGCCGGGAGGCACACAGCACATCTTTAAGAAAAAAGCCAAAATAAACATGCTAATTAATTAGGTGCCGCCCGACACGTAATTGTCGGCCCAGATCAGAGGCGATGCAATCGGCAATTGCCTCTGATCTGACTCTAGTGCAGGGGATGTGACATGCAAAAGGTGGATGGTTCTCCCATCAAGTTATAGTTATTTCAGTCAGTTATGGCCCCACAATACTGGCCCTCCTGTGTTTACAACATACAAGCCCGATGTAGCTTTTTGGTTGTTGTGTTTCAATGTTACAATGTCATTCCCACAGGAGTTATCTTTTCTCCAGTATAATTTCTTAATTGGATGTCTGCAGGCTTCAGTTCAGTATCTATGAAATGCCTCTGAAATTCATTTTGTGGACTGACTGAAATAGCTGAGCTAGTGTCCAAATCCATTTTAATTCCATTTTGTAATAAGTCCTGTGTCACTCTCATCATTATCGGATTTTTCATGACCAGCATGCAGATTAGTTCTCATTTTGAAACTGCAACTTGACTTTATCTTTTTCTCTTCCAGGTGCAGTTCATTTATTTTTGTCTGCCCGACATGGTCTTTGTATCTGTCCTACTTTGTTGCATTTTCTGCAAGTTTCACCTTTAAATCTGTGTCGTTTTTGAGTATGTGAGCCCCTGCCACAATGGTAACACAATTTATTTGGCCAGACCAGTTTCTGTGTTAACGTTGGAATATTGTTCATGCTTACTTTCATTCCTGACTGCAACTCAGTTGCTGCTGTTTCCATTGATACAACAATTTCAACTGCTCTTTTAAATGTGAGTTGTGCTTCAGTTAGGAGCCATTTTTGAATGCTCTCTTGTAAGAGTCTACAAACTAAACAATCTCAGTTCATCATTAAGCCCTTAATTGAACTGACAATGTTCAGACAATCTCCTCAATTCAGCCACGTATGTAGAAATAAACACCTGTTTTGTTTGATTCCACTTATGAAATCTAAATTGATCTGCAATCATCAATGGTTTTGGTTCTAAATGTTCCTGCATTATGTTCATATCAGCAATGCTTGAATGATTTGGTTGGAGCAATTAAATATCTAAGCAAACTGTACACTTTTCCATCTAATGCACTCAGCAACACTGACACTCTTATCTGCTATTTCTTTATGTTTAAAATACTGCTCAGTTCATTCAGTATACATCATTCAGTTATCTGTTGAGCAATCAAACACATCTACCATTCTAAGGAAGCCAGCCATTTCTGTTTATTTATTTATTACTATTATCACCTAGTTTTCATTGTTCATGAATCCATGGCTACTCCTGTTGCTTGTTAATTTCATCTGTTCTTTGCCTGTTATTTAAACTCGATCATCTCTCCCTCCTTCTGAAAAAACATGTGCTGAGCTTATTTTTAAACTCAATGTCCTCCTCCCCTTCCAAAGAAGAAGTGTGCTCTGCTTCAACAGGTAGGTACTTGTCTTGGGTTCATTTTAAAAATGTAATTGCTGACATGGTTATGTTTCGTAACACCAGAAGCTAATTGAAAGGAAAACACAGGAGCCAGGGAAATGTGTCTACTTAGTTTTCCAATAGTGAGGCACTCACACATGATGTGGTGGTGTAATATTGTATGTCATTCACATACTTCTTACGCAGAAGCCGTAATGAATTACGTAAGCAAGCAAATAATGCTTAATATTACTCAAATACAACTGAAAAAGGAAACACACTACAGTGGGGATCTTTGATGATGGATGATAATGGGCGCGCAATCTGAAAGATAACTCTCTCACACCATGAGGCAATCATAAGCAGCTTGGGGAATTTTGATATTCACTCATCCTTAGCGCTTCGCCCGGCTTTCCTGGCTTCGAGAAATGAAGGCAAACAGCCAGGCAGCTGCCAAGACTGCACTGACTGGAACTTTGCCATTCTCTGCTCCTCTGCTCTAAGCTGCATTTGGACATTAGATGGCACAACGAGCCTGCGCCACCCAATAACACCATGAGACCAACTCACCTACTATCATGTGCATCTTTGGAACGTGGTAGGAAAATGGCACACCTGGAGGAAGTCTCCCGTCATGGGGAGGATGTACAAACTTCATACAGACAGTGACAGAACTGAACCCGTGTTGCCAGCGCTGTAATAGAGTTAAGCTAACTGCTATGCTACTATGCTGTAGCCAGTTGTTTCAAAATGGTGTCTCTTGAGATCCCTTGTGTAGAACTCAATGATGATTGGTGTAGAGTTTTTAAGAAGAGGTGACCATAACTGATAACCGGGGTATAATAAGTCAGCCATGATGGTATGGAGGAGCAGAATCAATGGGTCATAGAGTCACAGCACAGAAACAGGCCCTTTGGCCCATCTAGTAGTGCTGAGCAATTTAAACAGCCTGGTCCCATTGACCTGCACTGGGACCATTGCCCTCCACACCCCTCCATCCATGTACCTATTCAAACTTCTCTTAAATGTTCAAATCAGGCTTGCATGCACCACTTGTGTTGCCAGCTCCTTCCCCACTCTCATCACCCTCTGAGTTAAAAAGATTCCCCCTCATGTTCCCCTTAAGTTCTTCACTCAAAGTTCTTTTCACCTTTCACCCTTAACTCATGACCTCTGGTTGTAGTCTCACCCAACCTCAGTGGGAAAAGTGTTCTTGCATTTACTCTGTCTATACCCCTCATGATTTTGTATGCCTCGATCAAATCTCCTCTCAATCTTCTACATTCCAAGGAATAAAGTCATGACCTATTCAGTTTTTCCTTATAACTCAGGTCCTCCAGTCCTGACAACATCCTCTTAAGTTTTCTCTGCACTCTATCAACTTCATTTACTTCTTTCCTGTAGGTAGGTGACCAAAACAGCACATAATACTCCAAATTAGGCCTCACCAATGTCTTGTACAACTTCAACATAGCATTCCATCTCCTGTCCTCAATACTTCGATTTATGATGGCCAATGTGCCTGAAGCTTTCTTTACAACCCATCCAGGGTTGATCGAGCTAATTCTGCTCTTAAGTCTTTGTGGTCTAATATGAAAAACTGTACATGAAAACTGTGGGCACGTGGCCAAGTGGTTAAGGCATTGGACTAGCGAACTGAAGGTCGTGAGTTCGAGCCCCAGCCGAGGGAAGGTGTTGTGTCCTTGAGCAAGGCACTTAATCACACATTGCTCTGCGACGACACTGGTGCCAAGCTGTATGGGTCCTAATGCCCTTCCTTTGGACAAGAGGGGAGACTTGAAGCATGGGCAACCGCTGGTCTTCCATACAACCCTGGAGAGTGAAGACCTTCCAGGCGCAGATCCATGGTCTCGCAAGACTAACGGATGTCTTACTTTACATGAAGACTGGCAGATAACCAATGTGACAAAAATTCAAACTGTGCAAATAAAAATAATATTGAGAACAATAAGCCGTAAAGGAGCATTGAACGTGTGCCTGTAGGACATAGAGTCAGTTCGGGGTAGTGGTGAATCAGGTTACCTGTGCCTTTGATTGAAGACAGTTGGATGTACATGAATAGATTCTGTAACATTCGAGGCAACCTCTCAACCACAAACAGACTGTGGAAGTCTCTGCAAAAGAAATCTAAACCTTTCATCAGGCCAGAGGAAGGGGAGGGCGGGGTTCAGAAGGTCATCTAGATGTGTGCAAAAATATACCCCACTTGCTCTCCTCCTTGAAAGACCTGATCATTCAGGAAGTAGATTCAGCCCGCTCAGACTTGGACACAACCTTCTCCACCACTGAGGACATTTACACAAAGATGTTATTTATCACGAAGGACTGTCACCATTCAGCAAATGACATCATTACAATCATCAAGAGAGAGGTACGGGAGGCTGAAGCCCACGTTGAACGATTCAAGAACAGCTTCTTCCCTTCCACCATCAGGGTTTCTCAGCGGGCCCTGAACCCGTGAACACTCACTGTTCACATTTTGAACTATCTACTTGCTTTTGTAACTTATCGTAATTTTATGTCTTGCACAGTACTGCTGCCTCAAAATAGCAAATTTCACAATATCAGTGATAACTTCTTCCCTTCCCCACCTTCTTATTCTATTTTTTATTCATTCATTTACGGGATGTGGGCATCACCAGCTATGCCAGCATTTATTGCCCATCCCTAGTTGCCCTCGAGATGGTGGTGATGAGCTGCCTTCTTGAACCGCTGCAGTCCCTGAGGTGTAGGTGCTGTTGGGGAGGGAATTCCATGATTTTGACCCAGTGACAATGAAGGAACGGTGATATGTTTCCAAGTCAGGATGGTGAGTGTCTTGGAGGGGGATTTCCAAGTGCTGGTGTTCCCAGGTATCTGCTGTTCTCGCCCTTCTAGATGGTGGTGGTCGTGCTGCCTTAGGAACTTTGGTGTGCTGTCGCAGTGCATCTTGTGGATATTACACACTGCCGCAACTGTCCTTCGATGGTGGAGGGATTGGATGCTTGTGGAAGGGGTACCAATCAAGTGGGCTGCCATGTACTGGATGGTGTCAAGATTCTTGAGTGTTGATGGAGCTGCACTCATCCAGGCGAGTGGCGAGTATTCCATTACACTCCTGACCCGAGCCTTGTAGATGGTGGACAGGCTTTGGGGAGTCAGGAGGTGAGTTACATGCCGTAGGTTTCCTAGTCTCTGACCTGCTCTGGTAGCCACTGTGTTTATATGGCTAGATCAGTTCAGTTTCCTGTCAATGGTAACTCCCAGGATGTTGATCGTTGGGGATTCAGTGATGGTGATGCCACTGAATGTCAAGGAATGATGGTTAGAGTCTTGGAATGAAACGTTGACTCTTAATTCAAAAGTTTCAAAGGAAGGTTTAATGTCAAAGAAATGTATACAATATATATCCTAAAATGCTTTTTCTTCACAACCATCCACGAAAACAGAGGAGTGTCCTCAAAGAATGAATGACAGTTAAATGTTGGAACCCCAAAACACCCCTCAGCTCCCCCCTCCCACGTGTAGGCTGCAGCAAAGCAACAATCCCCCCTCCCCCACCAGCAAAAAAAAGCATCCACACCCCTCACCAAGCACTCAAGCGTGAGCAAAGCAACAGCAAAGACATAGGCTTGCAGTACCCCAAAGACTACTCCTTCACCCGGTATTCAACATACCACAGGTTCTCTCTCTCCCTAACAAGGGAGAAAGAGATGTCTCTGTTTCGCAGCGAGAGGGGAGATGTAACAAACAACTCGCTGGTTTACAATGTTAAAAGTCTGTTGCGTCGCTTTTTCCGAGCTCTGTGCTCAAAGATCTCAGGTCACTGGGCACACAGCCAGAGATCTTCCGACTCCCATGACAGACCGATCTCATGCCAGGACATCGACCTGCGATCCGCCCTTCTCCAGAGCCACGAGATCTCGGACCTCTGAAGGATGAGCTAAGCTCCTAGGCCGCATCTTTGGCATGTCGAATAACGGCCAGTTGTGAAACCCCGAGAGCGGGTCCCATTCCTGCAAAGAACCGAAGTCAGTGTGTAACTCCAGGTCAGGGTATCAAAAGAACCCTGAAAGGGTAAAATAGAGATATCAAAGATGGAAATAGAGCTGTTTCCAAAGATGCAAGCAAAGATGTTGCCTGGATTGGGGAGCACGCCTCATGAAAACAGGTTGAGTGAACTTGGCCTTTTCTCCTTGGAGTGACGGAGGATGAGAGGTGACCTGATAGAGGCGTTTAAGATGATGAGAGGCATTAATCGTGTGGATAGTCAGAGGCTTTTCCTCAGGGCTGAAATGGGGTTGCCGCAAGAGGACACAGGCTTAAGGTGCTGGGGAGTAGGTACAGAGGAGATGTCAGGGGTAAATGTTTTACTCAGAGAGTGGTGAGTGCATGGAATGGGCTGCCGGCAACAGTGGTGGAGGTGGATATGATAGGGTCTTTTAAGAGACTTTTTAGATAGGTACATGGATTTTAATAAAATAGAGGGCTATAGGTAAGCCTGGTAATTTCTAAGGTAGGGACATGTTGGGCACAACTCTGTGGCCGAAGGGCCTGTATTGTGCTGTAGGTTTTCTATAACTTTAAAGGAGTCGCTGTTTAGCACCGTCCCTCCCTACTGATCTTGCCTGATCTGAAGAGTTTCTTCAGCATTTTGAGTGTGTGTGTATTGCTCTGGATTTCCAGCATTGGCAGAATCTCGTGTGCTTTGGATTCTGAAAATGTTCTTTGCATATTATATCTAGCAGTTGGAGAGCTTGATGGTTGGGATTAGCTGCTGACTGAGGGACGTGTGTTTGACATTTTCTTCTGAGGCAAGTGTCAGGCAAATAGCTTCATTTCCCCCGGCCCTGCTCCCGTAAATATGTCCAAAATGCTCTGTTTAGTCCAGTGAGTTAATGTTTCTGCTTGAGGTGGACAGATTCTTTGAAATGATTTCGAATCGACATGACTTTAATAGATCCCGAATTCTGGAGTTGAGGAAAAGGAGTCCTTTAAGAGAGAACCAACACATTAAATTGCTCAATCTGGCAGTGTAGAAGTGGCACATTAATTAGATGTGCAGACCATTGGAAATTACGATCAGTAATATTTTATTTTTCACTAAGCATTCCTGCACACTTTTCACACATTCAGAGTAAGACTCACTCAACTTGTTTTTAAACAAGAGCCTGGTTTAAATCACTCTTTATGGGATTTAAAAGCCCATTTCCTGGCCATTGTACTAAACCGCCATCTTGTGGGGCCTAACCTGCAACACACACCTCATCACCACCACGGCACAACCCTCAGCTAACCCACAGCTTTCTCTCCCCTCACCTCGAACTCCCTACCCAACCCTGCACCTCAACAACAGCCCCATCTCAAATGGCATCCAGAACCCTGAAGACTGTAAGATATAGGAGCAGAATTCGATTCTGTTCTGCCTTTCCATCATGGCTGATTTATTACCCTTTAGTCAGTCACATCTCTCATCCTCCGTTCACCCCTCACCTCTCCTCCTCTCGCTCCCCTTCCCCTCCTCTCTCCCTCCCCCTCACTATCTCTCTCGTCCTCCTCCCCACTCCAGAACCCTTCCACATCTCTCACCATCCCAGTCCCTTCCCACTGACACTGCCCCCTCCACCCACTCCACATTTCACACACCCTCCCTCTCCCTCCCCATCTCCTCCTCCCCTCCCTGGTCTACATCTCCCACCTTCCCCTCCCCACTCATCTCTCTCCCTCCCCGCTCTACATCTCTCACCCTCCCCTTCCCCTCCACATCTCTTGCCCTCCTTTCCCCACTCACCTCTCCCCTCCCCAGTCACCTCCCCATTCCCCTCCACACTCACCTCTCTCCTCTCCTTCCACATTCACCTCTCACACTCCCTTCCCCACTCCCCTCACCCCTCCCCATCCACATCTCTCACCCTCTCCTTCCCACTCACCTCTTCCCTCCCCTTCCCCATCTCTCACCCTCCCCATCCCCTCCACACCTCCCACCCTCCTCACTTACCTCTCTCCTCCCCCTCCACGACTCTCATCCACCCGTCCCCTCTCTCCTCCCCCTCCACGTCTCTCACCATTCCATCCCCTCCACTTCTCCCACCCTCTCCACTCACTGCCCCCTCCCCTTCCACATCTCACACCCTTCCCACTGACCCTGCCCCTCCCCTCCCACTCCACATGCCACACGCTTGCTGCAACCTTCATTAAACCATCAGACATAGGAGCAGAACTAGGCCATGAGACTCATCGAGTCTGCGCCGCCATTTCATCATAGAAACAGAGACTCATAGGAAGGTACAGCACAGAAACAGGCTCTTCAGCCCATCTAGTCCATGCCGAACCATGTAAACTGCCCACTCCCATTGACCTGCTCCAGGACCAGAGCCCTCCACACTCCGACCATCCAGGTACCTATCCAAACTTTTCTTAAAAGTTGCATGTACCACTTGCGCTGGCAGCTCATTCCACAATCCCATGATCCTCTGAGTGAAGAAGTTACCCCTCATGCTCCCCTTAAACATTTCACCTTTCACCTTTAACCTATGACCTCTGGTTGTAGTCCCACCCAACCTCAGACGAAAATGCCTGTTTATTTTTTATCCCTTTATACCCCTCATGGCTGATCCATTTCCCTCTCAATCCCAATCTCCTGCCTTCTTCCTGTAACCTTGAATAAGACCATAAGCCAAATGCAATGTTAGCATTCATTTCAAGAGGTTTAGAATACAAGAGCAGGGATGTGATGCTGAGGCTTTATAATTCTCTGGTGAGGCCTCACCTTGAGTGTTGTGAATACTTTTGGGCTCCTTGTCTAAGAAAAAATGTGCTGGCATCAGAAAGGGCTCAGAGGAGGTTCACAAGGATGATTCCGGGAATGTAAGGGTTATCAGACAAGGAACGTTTGATAGCTCTGGGTCTGTACTGACTGCAATTTAGAAAGATGGCGGTGGGGTGTGGGGGGATCTCATTGAAACCTTTTGAATGTTGAAAGGCCTAGGCATAGTGGATGTTTCACATGGTGGGGAAGTCTAGGACAAGAGGGCACAGCCACAGGACAGAGGGGTGTCCATTTAAAACAGAGATACAGAGAAATTTCTTCAGCTAGAGGGTGGTGAATTTGTGGAAATTATTACCACAGGCAGCTGTGGAAACCAGGTCATTGGGTGCATCTAAGGAAGAGCTTGATAGGTTCTTGATTGGACACGTCATCAAAGGTTATAGGGAGAAGGCCGGGGAGAGGGGCTAAGGAGGGATAAAAGGATCAGCCATGATTGAATAGCAGAGTAGAATCGATGGGTGGGCCAAATGGCCTAATTATGTTCCTATGTCTTATGGTCTCATTAAACATGAGACACACTCTTCTCTTGTCTTCACATTTAAGGCATCCGTTAGTCTTGCGAGACCATGGGTCTGCGCCTGGAAAGTCTTCACTCTCCAGGGCACAGGCCTGGGCAAGGTTGTATGGAAGACCAGCAGTTGCCCATGCTGCAAGTCTCCCCTCTCCACGACACCAGTGTTGTCCAAGGGAAGGGCATTAGGACCCATACAGCTTGGCACCAGTGTCGTGGCAGAGCAATGTGTGATTAAGTGCCTTGCTCAAGGACACAACACGTTCCCTCGGCTGGGGCTCGAACTCACGACCTTCAGGTCACTAGTCCAATGCCTTAACCACTTGGCCACGTGCCCACACTTCTCCTGTCTTCTCAAGACACCCCATAACAGGTACGCATCAACTTTGGCGTATATATGGCAGAACAACTCCCTTCAGCTAAAGCACACAGATGGGATCCAAATCTGATTCAATGGTAACAACAAAAGATCTCAACGTCGGCAGAACAGAAGAGGAGGGCAGGCAGTGCACACACTGCTGGTTACATCAATGGTGTTCAGGTCGAGAGGGTCAGAGCTCCAACTTCCTCGGAGTGAACATCACCAATCGCTTGTCCTCCTCCCTCCGCATACACGCCAAGGCCAAGAAGACTCACCAGCACCTCCACATCCTGAGGAGGCTCAGAAAACTTGGCACGCCCCTTCGATCCTCACCAATCTTTTTACAGATGCCCCATAGAAGCAACTCACAGCAACTCCATGGGCTCTGTCTACACTTCTCACTGCTTCGGTGAATGAGGGGAACACATTGAAACCTATCAAATGTTCAAAGGCCTTCCGAATGTGGATTATCCTGAATTCTTTAAACATTTACTTACTTCCCTTCCTAATTTAAATGAGTATATGTTGATAATGGGCGGTGATTTTAATTTATGTTTGAATCCCATGTTGGATAGATCCACAAGTAGTCCGACTTTACCGAATAAGTCGGCTACTATTATCAACTCTTTTATGTTGGATGCTGGGATTTCAGAAATTTGGAGATTTCTACATCCAAATGATAAGGAATTCTCCTTTTTTTCACATGTTCACCGTTCTTTTTCCCGAATTGATTATTTCCTGATTGACTCTTGTTTGATTCCATATGTAGTTGATTGTAATTATGACATTATTGCTATTTCAGATCATGCTCCATTGAAACTTTCCATCAAGTTAATGGATACCTTTTGTACTACCAGACAATGGCGATTTAACCCTATTTTGCTTCAAGATCAGGACTTTGTCAAATTTATAAAGGAGCAGATTGAATTCTTCTTTTCAACTAATACTATGGATGAAGTTTCCAACGGAACTGTTTGGGACGCCTTTAAAGCTTATATCCGTGGTCAGATTTTTTCCTATTCGGCCGGTTTGAAAAGACGTATTAACAATGAAATACTTCTACTGGTTGATAAAATTAAAGAAGTTGATAAAAAATATGCTATTTCTCCTAGCAAGGAGCTGTACAAACACAGAGTTGAACTCCAATTGGAACATAGCTTATTATTAACATCCTTGATCGAAAATCAATTAATGAGAACTAGAAGTGATTTTTATATTCATAGTGATAAATCAGGTAAATTACTGGCTAACCAATTGAAATTTGATTCGGTTAAACGTCAAATTACTAAGATCCGCAAACAGGATGATACTTTCACAGTTGATCATGTTGGGATAAACCAAACCTTTCAAGAATTTTATACCTCTTTATATCATTCTGATTTTCCTCATGATTCTAATTTCATGCATGATTTTTTAAGTAAATTGAGTTTTCTGAAACTATCTCCCGAAGATTGCCTATCATTAGAAACTTCCATTTCAGAGGAAGAAATAATAACTGCAATCTCATCATTAAATTCCGGTAAAGCACCCGGTCCCGATGGGTTTACAGTGGAATTTTAAAAATATTTTTCCTCCGTTCTTTCTTCTAAGTTGTCTAGAATATTTAAGGAAGCAATTAGTTTAGGTAAATTACCACAATCGTTTTATGAAGCCTCTATTTCCTTAATTCTTAAAAAGAATAAAGATCCTACGGATTGTGCATCCTACAGACCGATATCTCTTCTGAATGTAGATTCAAAAATTTTTTCAAAAATTCTAGCTACTAGACTGGAGAAGGTGTTACCTCAAATTATTTCCATGGATCAAACCGGATTTATTAAAAATCGCTATTCATCTTTTAATATTAGGAGGTTAATGAATATTGTTTATACCCCCTCACTTACTACCCCGGAATGTATTATCTCATTAGATGCTGAGAAAGCCTTTGACAGAGTTGAATGGCCTTATTTATTTAATGTTCTTGAGAAATTTAATTTTAATTTGACATTTATATCTTGGATTAAATTGTTATATTACTCCCCGGTAGCCTCGGTCTGTACAAATAATTATAGATCTCCTTTTTTCGTCTTTTTCGCGGTACTAGGCAAGGTTGCCCTCTTAGTCCTTTACTATTTAATATTGCTCTTGAACCTTTAGCAATTGCTATCCGTGACTCGCCAAATATTGTTGGTATTACCCGTGGAAATGAAATACATAAACTATCATTATATGCAGGTGATTTGTTGTTATATATCTCTAACCCGGAGAAGTCAATTCCTGCTATCTTAGATCCGTTAGCTCAATTTAGTAACTTTTCTGGTTACAAATTGAATCTTAGTAAGAGTGAATTATTCCCTTTAAATAAGCATGTACCTATTTATGGACGTTTACCATTTAAATTGGTTACTGATTCATTTATATACTTAGGGATAACAATTACCAAAAAATATAAAGATTTATTTAAAGCTAATTTTTTACCTTTAATTGATCAGATTAAACTTTTATTTACCAAATGGTCCCCAATCTCTTTGTCTTTGATTGGTCGGATTAATGCTATTAAGATGATCATTTTGCCTAAATTTTTGTATATATTTCAATCGGTTCCAATTTTTATCCCAAAATCTTTTTTTGATAACGTAGATTCAAAAATCTCCTCATATATTTGGCAGAATAAAAATCCTAGGTTAGGTAAAAGATATTTACAGAAATCCAAGAAGGAGGGGGGACTTGCCCTCCCAAATTTTAGATTCTATTATTGGGCAATTAATATTCGATATTTAAAATTTTGGCTACAAGATTTGGACGCATCTTTAAACCCTCATTGGGTAAATCTTGAATCTAATTCATTACAAGGGTTTTCCTTGGGTTCGGTTTTAGGAACTTTACTGCCTTTTACTTCTTTTAAATCATATAAACAAATGAATAACCCAATAGTTAAACATACTTTACGTATATGGTTTCAATTCCGAAGATTTTTTGGGTTTAATCAATTCATTCTAGCAAGTCCCATTATATCAAATTTTCGTTTTCAACCTTCTATGATGGATCAAGCTTACTTTGATTGGAAAACCAAAGGTATAATATCTTTTCGCGATTTATTCTTGGATAACTGTTTTATGTCTTTTGATCAACTCTCTAATAAATATAACTTACCCAGATCTCACTTTTTTAGATATTTACAGATTAGAAACTTTTTAATTACTGTCTCTCCTAATTTTCCACACCCATATCCAATGGACACTTTGGAAAAAATCTTAGACTTAAATCTTTCTCAGAAAGGTGTAATAGCAATTGTATATAATATAATTATGAATTTATGTCCTGATGCCTCTAATAAAATTAAAGCTGACTGGGAAAGAGAACTTGAGATTAATATACTGACTGAAAAATGGGAAAAAATTCTTCAGTTAGTGAATTCATCCTCTGTATGTGCTAAGCATAGGTTGATACAGCTTAAAGTAGTTCACAGGGCTCATATGTCCAAAGATAAACTATCTCGTTATTACTCTTATATTAATCCAATATGTGACAGATGCCAGTCTGAGATTGCTTCTCTAACTCACATGTTCTGGTCATGTCCCTTGTTGGAGAAATATTGGAAAGATATTTTTGATATTATTTCAACGGTCCTAAATATAGACTTACAACCTCATCCAATTACTGCTATCCTTGGACTACCAATGATAGACTCAAATAATTTAACCTCTTCATCACGAAGGATGGTTGCATTTCTTACTTTAATAGCTAGAAGGTCCATTTTGTTGAATTGGAAAGAGATCAACCCTCCTACAGTATTTCATTGGTTTTCACAAACTATGGTGTGTCTGAATTTGGAGAAAATTAGAAGTGCAGTTTATGACCCTTCTATTAAGTTTGAAAAAATTTGGAGGCCACTTATTCAGCATTTTCATTTGATGTAATTTGATCATTTCCAAACTGGTTTTATTTCTCTGTACTGTTGCTGGAGGGGAATGGAGGCGTCGATGCTGAGGTTTTCTTCTTTTCCATTTTTAAGTTGTTAGTTTTGCCCAAGTCTTTTAGTTTAGTTTAGTTGTTTTTTTTTCTTTTGGGATGGGTTTTTTTTTTCTCTTTTTTTGTCTTTTTCCTTTTTTTTTGCTTTATATTATCCGTGATCAGTTCTACATGTATGGGAGTTTTGGTAATTTCCACTATTTGGTTTTGCAATTACTCTTTTTTTAAATGTAACAATACATCTCATATTATCTGTATTATTGCTATGTTTTGTTTCTATATTTTGAAATTAATAAAAAGATTGAAAAAGAAAAAGAAAGAAAGGCCTTGATAGAGTGGATGTTTCCTGTTGTGGGGACGTCTAACACCACAGGACACAGCCTCAGAGTAGAAGGACCTCTATTTAGAACGGAGATGAAGACGAATTTCTTTTGCCAAAGGGTTCTGGATCTGTGGAATTCGTTGCCACAGGCCGCCGTGGAGGCCAAGTTATTGGGTTTATTTAAGGCAGAGGTTGATTGATTCTTGATTAGTCAGGGCATGAAGACAGGAGATTGGGACTGAGAAGGAAATGGATCAGCCATGATGAAATTGTAGAGCAGACTCGATGGGCCAGATGGCCTAATTCTGCTCCTATATGTTATGGCCTTATGGTAAAGCAATCAATGCAATCAACGGGCCCACCCAGCACAGACATTCTCCCTCGTCTCTCCTCCCATCAGACAGAAGATACAAAAGCCTGTAATCACGTACCACCAAGCTCAAGGACAGCCTCTATATCGTTGATATAGGGCTACTTACCGGTTTCATAGTAATATAAAAACATCATCCTTATGGGCCACACCATACGACTTGGGCGATTGAAGTGTGGTCTTTCCATGTCCATGACTGTCCTTGGCAAAATTTTTCTGCGGAAGTGGTTTCCCACCGCCGCCTTCTGGGCTGTGTCTGCACAAGACGGGTGACCCCAGTTGTTATCATTACTCTTCAGAGATTGTCCGCCTGGCGTCAGTGGTCGCATAACCAGGACTTGCGATGTGCACCAGCTGCTCACACGACCTTCCACCACCTGTTCATGGCTTCTCGTGACCCTGATCGGGGGCAAAGCAGTTGCTACACCTTGTCCAAGGGTGACCTGCAGGCTAGCGGAGGGAAGGAGCGCCTTGCACCTCCTTTGGTAGAGACGCATCTCCACCCCGCCACCCATAAGATTAGTCTACTGAGTTCACAGTCTATCTGTTTAAGGCCTTGCACTTTAAGGAGGCAGCCCACACTGCACTTTCTCTGTAACTGGAACACCTTATTCTGCATTCAGCTATTGTTTTCCCTTGCACGACCTCAGAGCACTGATAGAGTGAAATCATCTTGTACAGATGGCATATTTTCATTTTTACTTAGAGCTACAGCACAGAAACAGAGCCTTCTGGCCCAACAAGATCACGGCGCACAAATATACTCTTGTGATCAATTAATCTACCAACCCGTATGTCTTTGGAATGTGGGAGGAAACTGGAGCATTTAGAAGAATCCCACACGGAAACACGAATTCTGGCAAAGCTAGTAACATGAACAAACAATTAAAGAAGTTCCACAGAGCTCAACCAGAAATAAAAAGATTAAAAAAAAAATCCTGCCCCTAAACTCAGTGCCAGAGATATCCGGGCTTTTGATCAAGAAATCTAAAGGCTCAAGGTTCTGTGATAAGGAGGAGTTGGATGTGTTGGGTGATGTAGTGCTACCAAAATAACTGCTGCCTATCAGTTCCCCCTGTGTCCCCTCCTTCTTCCCTTACTCCTATGGTCCACTCTCACCTCCTATCAAATTCCATTTTCTCCAGCCCTTGACCTTTCCCAACCTCCTGGCTTCACCTCTCACCTTCCAGCTATCCTCCTCTCCTTCCTCCCCTATTCTGGCATCTTCCTCCTTCCTTACCAGTCCTGAGGAAGGGCCTCGGCCCGAAACGTCAACTGTTTATTCATTTCCATAGATGCTGCCTGACCTGCCGAGTTCCTCCTCCAGCATTCTGCGTGCACTACTTTGGATTTCCAGCATCTGCAGAATTTCTTGTGTTTATGGTTTGCTGCCTCACAGCCACACCCATCCAGATTCAATGCTGTCTATGTGGAGTCCTCACCCTCTCCCTGTGACTGTATGGGTTTTAGAACATGAAACACGAAACATTACAGCACAATACAAGCCCTTCAGCCCACAATGTTGTGCCTCAGATCAATCTAACCCTTCCCTCCCACAGAATCCTCCATTTTTCTTTCATCCATGGGCCTATCTAGGAGTGTCTTAAACATCCATAATGTATCTGCCTCTACCTCCACTCTGTACCATGCACACACTGCTTGAGGTAAAAAATTTACTTCTGACATCTCCAATCACCTTAAAATGATACTGTCTCAAATTAGAATCAGAATCAGGTTTAATATCAACAGCAGATGTCATGAAATTTTTTGTCTTTGTGGCAGCAGTACAATGCAATAGAGAAAAAAACTGTGAATTACAGTAAGTATTTTTATATATATAAAATAGTTAAATAAGTAGAGGAAAAATAGAAATGAAAATATAGAGAGGTAGTGTTAATGGGTTTAGTGTTCATTCAGAAATTGGACAGCAGAGCAAAAGAGGCTGTTCCTAAATTGTTGAGTGTGAGCCTTCAGGCTTCTGTACCTCCTCCCTGATGGTAGCAATGAGAACAAGGCATGACCTGGGTGATGGGGCACCTTAGTGATGGATGCTGCCTTTTTGAAGCACGGCTCCTTGAAGATACTATGGAGGCCAGCGCCCATGATGGAGCTGACTAAGTTTACAACTCTCTGCAGTTTACTTCGATCCTGTGTAGTAGCACTTCCCCCATACCAGAGAGCGATGCAGCCAGTTAAAATGCTTCCGAGTTCTTTATACCCTCCACGCATACATGGCTTCTCCATAGAGAGAATTAAGTGCCCCAATTTCCTGCGAATTCACATCACAATGACTTCACCCGGTCCCTCATTATCTCCTCCCTGCATAAGAAGGCACAGCAGCGCCTCCACTTCCTGAGGAGACTGGAGCAAGTGAGGCTTCCCCCACCCCCCATCTTAACTAAATTTTACTGGAGCACCATCGAGAGCATCCAGACAAGTTGCATCTCCGTCTGGAATAAGCGCGGCCAAGCATCGGACAAGAAGTCCCGACAAAGGACTGTGAGAAATGCCGAGAGGATCATAGGGGTCTCCCTACCATCCATCAAGGACATTTATCAGAAGCGCTGCATACACAGGGCCCTCAGTTTTATTAAGGATCCCACCCATCCATTCAGCATCCTCTTTTGACTTTCTACCATCAGGCAGGAGATTCCGATGCATAAACACAAGAACAGTCAGGATGGGAAACAGCTTCTTCCCTCGGGTCATTAGGCTCCTGAACTCCCTGACACATCCCATTTGAAATGGATAATTTGTATTGTGCCCTACAATATTTAGTTTATCCACTTTACCTTGTTTATCTATGTGTAATTCATTTGTAGATTTAATTTTTATTTTCCTAAGTTATTGTGTGTAACGTGTACGATTGTGCTTTACACCCTGGTCTGGAGAAACATTGTCTCGTTTGGCAGTATACACACATGTAGTTAAATTAGAATAAACTTCACTTGATAAAACATGACCTGCATGCTATCGTCAGCTTCTGGTTTATCATGGATGAATCGAAGGATGGTTTGACGGATGTGTCTGACAGATTCATTATTGATGCTAAATGTATTTCCAGCCAAATCGCAAAATAGGCTCTTTATCTCCGATGCAGATTTTGAATAAAGCAAGACCATGAATGATGGAATTTTCTACCTCCCTCAAAGACTGAAGCTCAAAATTCTCTATCGTGTCTGGTAGAATCTATTCAGCCACAATCTGGATAAGCAGACGGCACAATGTGAGGCAGTTTCACCGCACAGCTGCAGAACCACCTCACAGACGTGTCCCATCAGCCACATTGTGATTATTTTGATTTAAACCTGCTTATGGATTCAGAAAGAGACCGACAGTTACTACATGCTTGAAAAACCAAAAAAATCTGCTTTTAATAATGTTCAGCAAAACTAACTGATTTAGCTGAATACGAATTTTTAAAAAAGTGGTAGAAAACATCCCTATGGTGAACCAAAATTAAGACTAACATATCAAGCCCTAGATATGCTCTCATTAATACTAATCTCAGGGAGGAGGTACAGGAGCCTGAAGGCACACACTCAACATTTTAGGAATGGCTTTTTCCTCCCTGCCTTCAGATTTCTGAATGGACCATGAACACTATCTCACTACTTGCCCTGTTTTTGCATTGGTATTTAATTTACACACACACATTATTTATATATATAAAAAATATGTGTATATGTGGGTATGTAAATTATATTTTATATATGTATACAGTACTGAGCAAAAAAATCTCAGGCGCACACACACACGCACACACACACACACACACACACGCGCGCGCACACACACACACACACACACAAAGCTAGGATGCCTAAGGCTTTTGCACAGTACCGTAGTAATTTTATGTATTACACTGTATTGCTGTTGCAAAAAAGAAATTTCATGACATATGTGAGTGATGATAAACCTGATTCTGATTTGGGTCTCTACTGTGGACTGAGAGTGGGAAGGGGGCAGTGAGAGGGGAGGGAGCGGGAAGCACCAGAGAGACATTCTGTTATGATCAATACACCAATTGTTTGGAATCTAATGACCTTGCCTGGTGTCTCAGGGCTGGCTGTGTCTGCACTCGTGCCATCCCCCACCTCGCCCCTGACACTCCTTCTTTGCCACCTGTCCCACACCCCTCCCATGGCGCTCCACCCTTGTCATTCCCAACATCCTTTGCTCCTGCCAGATTTACAAACTCTCTCTCTTCTCCATGTTGACAGATACAGCACTGTACAAAGATCTTAGGCACCCTAGCTCTGTGTGTGCGTATGTAGTTATTTTTATGTATGGCACAGTACTGCTGCCACAAATCAACAGATTTCATGACATATGTCAGTGGCAATAAACCTGATTTTGATTTTGATGTAAGTGCATCCAGCAAATCTGCAGCCTTTGAAGCAGAGAATGGCCAATCTCCTACCCGAGACTGTGATCTTCATACCTAGACTCTTCATCTCAGGCGGGCGGCCACTCAAAACGCACACTGTCTAGTTATTAAAAATTCAACATTGCACACACAAGATGCTGGAGGAACTCAGCAGGTTAGGCAACAGCTATGGAAAAGAGTAAACAGTAGACGTTTTGGGCCAAGGCCCTTCCTCAGGACTGAGCAGGAAGGGGGAAGAGAGGAAAGAGGCTAGCTGGAAGGTGAAAGGTGAAGGTAGGTGGGTGGGAAGGGTCAAGAGCTGGCAAAGAAGGAATCTGATAGGAGAGGAGAGTGGATAATAGGACAAAGAGAAGGAGGAGGTGACAGAGGGGGAAGAAATAAGCAGGTGAAAGGAGGTAAAAGATCAGATTGGGGAAGAAAGGGGGGGGAATTGGTTTATGGAAGGAGAAATCAATGTTCACACCAATAAGTTGTAGATGGAATATAATGTGTTGCTCCTCCACCCTGAGGGTGGTCTCATTGTAGCACAAGAGGACTGACATGTCAGAACAAGAATGGGAATGGGAATTAAAACGCTTGGCCACCGGGAAATTCCACTTGTGGTGAATGGAGTGGAGGTGCTCGACGAAGTGGTCCCTCTAATTTACGACGGGTCTCATCAATGTAGAGGAGGCCGCAACGGGAGCACCAGACACAATTAACGACCCCAGCAGATTGGTGAGCATGTTTCATTGCGATTGCCTTTCATGGTTCTTGTTCCTGGTGACTATAGACCCTATGGAGACAGGAATATATATCCTGGTCTAATTCCCCACATCGATCAAACACCTTGTACTAGCTATGAATCTCTGATGCAGCCCAGCCAAACCAAATAGCCAAATGTCTCTTCCTATGGTACAGAGACCAAACGTTCACACAGTGGAATGCAAAGAGAAGGAAAGGGGAGAAGGTGAGAAATTACCAGAAATGAGAGAACTCTGCGTTCATACCATCAGGTTGGAGGCTACCCATTTGGAATGTGAAGTGTTGCTCCTCTAACCTGTGGGTGGCCTCATTATTAGATTAGATTATGAGAACACTCAGTCCTCTTTTATTGTCATTTAGAAATGCATACATGCATTAAGAAATAATACAATGTTCCTTCAGAGTGATATCACAGAAAACAGGACAAACCAAAGACTAGCACTGACAGAACCACATAATTATAACATACAGTTACAGTAGTGCAAAGCAATACCATAATTTGATGACGATCAAACCATGGGCACAGTAAAAAAAAAGTCTCAAAGTCCCGAGTCGATCGACTCCCGAGTCCCTGATAGCAGCGGCAAAAGGGAGAAACTCCCTGCCATAAACCTCCAGGCACCGTCAACTTGCCGATACCTTGGAAGCCGACACTGAGTCCATCCGTCCGAAAACTTTGAGCTTCCGACCAGCCCCTCCGATACAGCCTCCCGAGCGCCTTCGACCTCTTCCCGGCTGCTGAAACACACAAAGCCGAGGATTCTGGGCCTTCAGCTCCAGAGATTCCAGTAACCACACAGTAGCAGCGGCAGCGAAGCAGGCATTTCAGGAGTTTCTCCAGATGTTTCTCCGTACTCTCACGTCTGTCTCCATCAAATCAGAATTGTGCACGGTCCCCTACTTGACAGATAACAGATGTCACCACCAAAGTGGCCGCGCGCACTGCTGTTGCGTCACCATCTTCTCCCCCCTCCCTTATGACTGTAGAGGTGACCATGGATAGACACGTCAGAATGTGAATTGGGAGCTGATTTGAAATAGATGGTCACCAGGAAATCCCGCTTTTTGTGGCGGATGTAGCAAAGGTGCTCGACAAAGCAGTTGCCCGATCTACGTCAGGCCTCACTGGTGTGGAAGAGCCTGCACCGGGAGTGCCGGATACAGTCGATAACCCCGACAGACTCGCAGGTGAAGCGTCGCCTCACCTGGAAGAACTGTTTGGGCCCCTGAATGGCGGTGCGGGGGGAGGTGAAGGGGCAGGTGTAGCATCTGTCCCGCTTGCAGGGATCAGTGCCGGAGGGGAGATTAGTGGGGAGTGGACAAGGGAGTCACAACGATCACTGCAGAAGCGGAGGCATGTCGGTGTGGGGGGGGGGGGGGCGTGGCGGTGGGGAGAGAAAAATGTGTTTCATGGGAGGATGCAGGTGAGTATGGAAGAAGTTATGGAGAATGATGCTCCTGATGTGGAGGCTGGTGGGGTGGGAGGTGAGGACAAGGAGAACTCTATCCCTGTTATGGCACCGGGAAGATGTGGCGAGGGCAGTCATCTGGTAAAAGGGGGAGATACGGGTGAGGGCAGCATCACTAGTAGAGGAATGGAAACTATCGCTGATGTACGTGATGAAATTTGATGTTTTTGTAGCAGCAGTGCAGTGCAAGACATAAAACGGGTTCGAAGGTTCAAAGGTCAAATTGAATGTCAGAGAAATGTACACAATATACATCCTGAAATGCTTTTTCTTCGCAACCATCCACAAAAACAGAGAAGTCCCCCAAAGAATGAACGACTGTTAAATGTGAGAACCCCAAAGTCCCCCCCCCAACTACCCCCTCCCCCGTGTAAGCAGCAGCAAGCAACGATCTCCCCCCTCCCCCACCAGCAAAAAAAAGGCACATTGGTACTATAAGTACTGTAAGTTACAATGAAAAATAATTTCAATAAATAGTCCTTAAATTCTGCGTTCTCAAAGCTCAGTACCAGGGCATCTACCTCCAACATAAGGACCACTTTTGGCCTTTTACCTCTTCTCACCTGCCAAGCACCTCTCCCTGTGTCCCCTCCTCTTCCCTTTCTCCTATGTTCCACTCTGCTCCCCAATCAGATTCCTTCCTCTCCAGCCTTTGACCTTTCACATCCACCCATCAGCTTCTAGCTAGCCTCCTTCCCTTCCATCCACCTTTCTATTCTGACATCTACCCTTGCTTTCCTTTCCACTGCTGGAGAGGGATCTCGTGCTGAAGCGCCGACTATCTGTTCGTTTCCATGGATGCTGCCTGGCCTGCTGAGTTCCTCCAGCATTTTGTGTGTGTTGCTCTGGATTTCCAGCATCTGGCCCAGTCCTGAAGAAGGGTCTCGGCCCAAGCGTTGACTGATTATTAATTTCCATAGATGCTGCCTAATCTGCTGAGTGTATTTTGTGTATGTGGCTTTAGATCTTCTTCCTGCTTCTTGTTAAAAATGTTCAAAAAGGAAGACAAAGAACGTTAATTCAAAATTTTAATTGGAATTCTAATTAGAATTTTAATTCTAATTCTTAAACACTAATGTTCTTTGTTGCTGGATGTGTCCCTTTTTATTACCGACCAGATAAAAGTTTCAGTTGTTAACATCAGGGTACTTTCATAGGATGGAGGTTACGCATTAGTTACAACAAGATGCAAAGTGATATTTCTGCTTGCACATGCTCCTTGCAATGCCGTGTGCATCTCATCCATTCTAATGATTTGAAAAGAGAATAATATACGTAAACCTGCCAAATATTACCTGAAGGTGATGGGGCGGCACAATAGGGTAGCGGTTAGCTCAACGATTTACAGTTCCGACGACCTGGGTTCAATTCTCGCGGCTGCACGTAAGGACTTTGTACCTTCGCCTCCGTGACTGTGTGGGTTTCCTCCAGGAGCTCTAGATTGCTCCCACAGTCCAAGAAGAAGCCAGTTGAAAGTGTCAAATCTCTGTTTATTTTCTGATCTTTAGGGTTCGTCCTGGAGTCAAAAATGGTGAACAATCATAATTCCAAGATTTCAGTTTATTTTAAGAGTACAGACAAGCATGCAAATACTAAACAAGCTGAATAAAGAGCTGAGAAATGATGCTAAGAGGGGAATTAATGCTAAGACAAAAGAGTACAGGTGGCGCTGCTGAAAAATTTTTCACTTTTATAGACAAGATAAGAGAAATTCCTTAGATAGAGATAATAGGTTATATAATTAAGACAATTACATCATGTGGGTAATGCGCCAATACTTGTCTGTCTGTCTAGGTATCATATCCGATGCAGACTTTGGTGACCATGGTTTTCCAAGGTGCCAATACTTAGTCAAGGAAAAATGAGAACGGTGATAAACTGTTAGTTTAGCTGCTATACCGCTTTCTGCCAGTGGGTGTGAAAAACACATGGGTCTGTTAAAAAGAATAAATCTTATGAAAAGTATGATTTTAAAAAATAGCGCTTTGCAAATGTAGGTTAATTGGTCATTGTATATTGTCTTGTGATTAGGCTAGGATTAAATCAGGGTTTGCTGGGTTTGAAGTGTAGGAAGGGATTATTCTGTGCTGTATCTCAATGAATAAAACGATTACCTATTTCGTAAATGACAACCACAGCTTGATATATCTTTATGTCCCAATCATTATCTTAAAATCTACTTCCCTTTAGAGAAGAATGGGTATTGTGGAATTGAAAGAATTACCAGCATAAAGATACTTTCTTATAACTGTGACACAATAGATCAGCAAGTAGGGCTATTGCTTCATGGTTTCAGTAGCCTGGCTGTCTGTGAGAAATTTGTGTGCTTCTGTGTCTCTCCCGCCCTCAGATACTCCAGCTTTCCCTCACATCCGAGATAAGTGTGGGCAGGTGAATAAACCCCTGCAAGCTACCCCTGGTGGGGTGGCTGGGTGTCAGGAGAATTGAAATAGAGTTGATGGACAAGGAAGAGAAAAAAGTTCAGTGGGAGTGACACGGTAGCGTAGTGGTTAGCAGGACGCTTTACAGCGCAGGCGATCCAGGTTCAATTCCCGCTGCTGCGCAGGGGTTCGTGCCTTCCCCCCCGTGACTGCATGGGTTTCCTCCGGGTGATCTGGTTTCCTCCCACAGTCCAAAGACGTACCGGTTGGTAGGTTAATTGGTCATTGTAAGTTGTCCTGTGGTTAGGATAGGGTTAAACGGGGGATTCCCTGAAGGGTCGGAAGGGCCTATTCCACACTGTATCTTAATAAATAAAGTAATTAATTAGTTATGGAGGTTGCTGTGTGTAAGTGGAATGAGCTTCCAGAGGAAGTGCCTGAGGCAGGTACAATAACAACGTTTAAAAGACATTTGGATAAGTACCTAGATAGGAAAAGCTTAGAACAGGTGTCCCCAACCTTTTTTATGCCATTGACCCCTACCGTTTCAAGGTTGTGAATCCCTGGCTTAGAAGGATGCGGGCCAAACACAGGCAAGTGGAATTAGCTTGGTGAGCCTGGTCAATGTGGACAAGTTGGGTCGAGGGGCATGTTTCCAAGCAGGATTACTCCATAACTCTGACTCCGAGGGCCAGCCTAGGCCCAATAGATTGAATGGCCACTTGCTCTGTTGTAGGGAAATATAACATGCATGGTCTTTCTTGGGGGCTTTGCTATTATTGGCTTGGTGGGTGGAGGGGGTGCTGATGCTTTTTATGCTGAGGTAAGTGGGGGAAAGGGAGGGTCGATGCTTTGCTGCTGATTGTGCATGGAGGAGTAGGGGGCTTTGGGGTTCTAACGTTTTTACTGTGACTCATTCTTTGGGGCACTCTTCTGTTTTCGTGGATGTCTGTGAAGAACAAGAATATCAAGTTGTATAGCGGATACATTCTCTGATATTAAATGGAAAAATTGAACTACTGAACTATCAAAGGTGCTGCCTCTGTATTTTATGGCTTGTCGGACTGTTATCTGACTGAGCTGCACATTCCTTTTTCACGGAGGATAGCTTTAAATCTGTCAGCGCTTGGTATTTGAGAAGATTGACTTTGCCCCAGAGAATGATAACCAAGTTGCTTGTCCCATATCTATTACACGGTGCTTGTTGAATGACATCCTATTAACAGGCACCATCAGCACTCTTCAATCATTTCACTTCATATGCTTTGTCTTGAATTGTTTTTCCAACAGCAGCATTGGCTGACAGTTCTCCTGTCGTTCCTATTTATACCTTTTCCTGACTAAAATTCAGTTTCTTAACTTGACCTGCTACTGGGTTCTTTGGTTTTGCACAATTAATCTTTCTTGCCTGTCCCAATCCTTGTCCAACACAGGGTGCTGAAAGATCTCAGAGAGTCCGGTGGAGGAAAACGCAAAGCCAGCATTTCCAGTTTTCTTTGAAACTGTCAGAATCCGGTTTAATATCACGGATAACGTTCGTTGGTTATGTGCCGTGTTGTATGACGTGGGCGATCATGACCGTGGTTACCTAGTGCCCATTACACCGCTGGCATTTAGGGCAGCAGCGAGGGTCCACCATCTCTGTCTGTCCATACCGTTGCATTTAGATGCAGAATCAACAAACTCATTCATAAGGCCAGTGATGTTGTGGGGATGGAACTGGACTCTCTGACGGTGGTGCCTGAAAAGGGGATGCTGTCCAAGTTGCACGCCATCTTGGACAATGTCTCCCATCCACTACATAATGTACCAGGTGGGCACAGGAGTACATTCAGCCAGAGACTCATTCCACCGAGATGCAACACAGAGCGTCATAGGAAGTCATTCCTGCATGTGGCCATCAAACGTTACAACTCCTCCCTTGGAGGGTCAGACACCCTGAGCCAATAAGCTGGTCCTGGACTTATTTCCTGGCATAATTTACATATCACTATTTAATTATTTATGATTTTATTACTATTTAATTATTTATGGTGCAACTGTAACAAAAACCAATTTCCCCCGGGATCAATAAAGTATGACTATGACTATGACTATGATTCTTCATTGCTGTTTCAGTAATAATTTTTTTTGGACCAGTCAGGGTTGTTAGCCCTGAGCTGAACCCCCGAACCTGGAGAACTGGTGGACCACCCTTTGTCTGGCCTCTACCCTTTGACCAAATTGGCATGGGTGATCCTACCAACAGACAAAGCATAAAGCCTTGACTCTAGCTAAAAGCATAGCTCTCCGGGTCATTGAGTCATGCAAGCCTCCAAACCCTACCATGAGGTTGTGGTCCTCATGGAGGATGACCATGATTTTTCTTTCTATAGAAGTGTTTTGCTATTGTCTTCTTCTGAGCAGTGTCTTTACAAGGTGGGTGACCCCTTCATCATCATCATTATGTTGGCAGTCATGCTTTATGACCATGATTGTAGCTGGCAAATTCTACAGAAGTGGTTTGCGATTGCCTTCTTCCGGGCAGTGTCTTTACAAGATGGGTGACCCCAGCCATTATCAGTACTCTTCAGAGATTGTCTGCCCGGTGTCAGTGGTCGTATAACCAGGACTAGTGATGTGCACCAGCCGTTCATACAACCATCCACCCCCTGCTCTCATGGCTTCACATGACCCTGATCAGGGAGCTAAGCAGGTGCTACACCTTGCCCAAGGGTGACCTGCAGGCTAGCAGAGGGAAGGAGAATCTTACACCTCCTCTGCTAGACTTATCTCCACCCCACCACCCAAATCATATCATGAAACTAGTTGTTTTGTGTCAGCAGTACAGTGGAATATGTAAACATTACTATAAATTACAATAAGAATCTATAAAAATTAAATAGTGCAAAAAGAAAGCAAAATATTGAGGTAGTGTTCATGGGTTCATGGACCATTCAGAAATTGAATTGAATTGACTTTGTTACTTACATCCTTCGTATACATGAGGAGTAAAATTCTTTATGTTACACTTCTGTCTAAATGTGCAATGTGCAATTTGTAGTCATTTATAATAAATAGTCTGTACAACAATATAACATAGAAACATAGTTGTGTGAACGTGAATTAATCAGTCTGATGCTGCGGGACCGTTTCCCGGATGGTAGCGGCTTGAACAGTTTGTGGTTGGGGTGGCTCGGGTCCCCAGTGGGGAGGAAGAAGCTGTTCATAAACTGCTGAATGTGTGCTTCCAGGCTTTTGTACCTTCTCTCTGATGGTAGTAATGAGAAAAGAAACATGGTCTGGATGGTGAGTCTCCTTGGCTCCAAAGAGAGGAGCCCTTGCTCACTCAGACTTTCATCATCAGACTTTCTCTCTAATCCATGAAGCATCCTGGTAAATCCTCTGCACCCTCGCTAAAGATTCCTCTAATGAGATGACCAGAAATGAACACAATGCTCCAAGTGTGGTCTAACCAGAGTTTTATAGAGCTGCGACATAAACTTGTGGCTCTTGTATTCAATCCCCTGGCTAATGAAAGCCATTATGCCTTCCTAACCATCCTAACAGCTTGCATGACAACTTTGATGGATCTAGGGACTTGGACCCTAAGATCCCTCTGTTCCTCCATACTGTTAAAAAAAGCCTGCAATTAACTTTGGACTCTGCCATCAAGTTCAACCTCCCAAATGGTATCACTTCACAATGTTCTGGATTGAACCCCATCTGCCACTTCTCAACCCAGCTCTGCAGTCTGTCTCGTTGTAACCTTCAACAACCTTCTACGCTATCCACAACATCACCAATCTTCCTGTCGTCTGCAAACTTACTGACCCACTTTTCCACTTTTATCGAAGTTATTTATAAACATCACAAAGTGCAGGGGTCCCAGAATACCACTAGTCACGGATCTCCAGGCAGAATATGCTCCATCGACTATTACCTTCTGCTTTGCTTTCTATGGACAAGCCAATTCTGAATCCATGCAGCCAAGTTTCCCTGGGTCCCATGCCTCCTGACTTTCTGAATTAGCCTACCATAGGGAACGTTGTTGAACGTCTTGTTAAGATCCACACACAATATCCACCGATCTACCTTCATCAATATGTGTTGTCACTTCCTCGAAAAAGTCAATCAGGCTCATAAGGCATGATAGCGCCGTGCTGACTGCCCCTAATCAGACCATGCTCCTTTGAATGCTCATAAGTCCTGTCTCTAAGAATCTTTTCCAATAGTTTGTCCACCACTAGTCTAAAACACACTAGTCTATAATTCCCAGGATTATCCCTAAAATCCTTTTAGAAGAAAGGAATAACATTTGCAATTCTCTAAACTTCTGGTACTAATCCCGTGACCAGTGACTACTCAAAGACCATCGCCAATGGCGCAGAAACCTCTTCCTTGTTTCTGTTAGGAACCTTGGGTATATCCCATCTGACTCATCTATCCTGATGTTTTTCAAAAGTTCCACCGCTGCATCTTTCTTAACTTCAACATGTTCCAGCATATTAGTGTGTTTTACACTTACTTCACATTCTTCAAAGTCCCTCTCACCAGTGAATAGTCAAACAAGGTATTCATTAAGGACCTCCCATACCTCCTTTAACTCCAGACACATTTCCTTTTATCCCTGATTAGTCCTACCTTCACTCAAGTTTTCCTCCTCTTCTTCATGTATGTATATTGTTGCATACCTCATGGAGATCTTGTGACTTTCTTGTGAGAATGATGTAATGGTCTTTTGGAGGTCACCTGATGTAGTTTTCCCGCCAACGTGAGGTCAGCTGATGACATGTTCACCATGGGTATAAAAGGGAAGACCCCTGGTGACGCAGTTAGTTTTCCAGTTCGAACGTCAGTGAGATACTCCGCTCCACTGCTTATTTGCATTATGACGCAGTTTTGATTGTAAACGGAGTTTTATGTTCTATTGTAAGGTACAGAAGTCTGAGCCGGCAGTTTGACCAATCGCTGCCAGGTTTGTTAACATATCTTTTCAGTAACATTAAGGAGTGAAGACGGGACCCTGAAGGAGACGTTCGACAGGTTTGGAAAGGATCGACCGTTATTGAATTTGTTCAAGAAAGAGTGATCTGCATGAGATAGCCTCAGCTAAAAAGGCTGTGCAGGATCTATTCTACAGAGGAGGAAAGCCAGTGCCTTTAAATCCCTTTTATTTCCGTCGTCGTGAATCCTGTGAACGAGGCAGGATCTGACTGGGATTGGCAGTGACGTCGTGTCTTCAAGAAATCCGTTACTTCATGAAAGTCTCTCCTAATTAACTATATAAATCTCTTGGACTTTAAAATTTACCATTCGAAGAGCTGTGTTTGAATTTATCGCTTTGAGAACTGGTTTCGCATTTATCGCTTTAAGAACTAGTACTGAGTAACAGTTTACTCAACGGCCGCATAGCCATTTACTTCTGGTTAGGGTTTTCATTTTCTTTTCATTTTTTATCATGGTTTAATAAATGTTTGTTTATAAATCCTGACTCGATATATTCATTGTTGCCGGTCGCGTGACAATATGTAATGCCTTGGTTCATATTTTTACTGTTAGGCTGTATGTATTTCATCTTGGCAGTTCTGTAAGAGCAGTCTGTTCTGTTTTCATGCTTGTTTGGGTTGCTGTTGAAGATAAGAGATAGGAGAAACGTCTGCCATCCAATGGGGATGGTTGGATTAAGGGGAGGTTTCTCTGGTGAGGGACACTAAGGTTGGGCTTGGGGCTTTTTTCAAGAGGAGATGAAGAGAGAAGACACTGGGGAGAACTGGTCATAGCATACGATCCGGTGGGAGACCCGTGTGTTCGAGATGGATCGCAAGTGACGTTCAGAAGGTGGTGTGTGTTTTCACGTTGACCGAGGGCCCAACGCGTGAGTGATGGAGAAGTTCAAGGTGAGCTCCAACTTGCGCACATCTGACTGTTTAATTAGACTGGGCCCTTTTCTTTTTTGTTATTCTTTACTAACCCTTTAGTTAAGATTCATAAATATAATTCCTTTAATGGTATGCAGTGTGCTGTCTGATATTTCATGGCATTAATTTGTAACAGGGTAGCAAATACACAGCACCCACACAAACCGGGGTTTGGGGTGGGATCGAGCGTGTCTCAATCTCACGAGTTTGGCGGAGATTTGTCGGGGATTTCCTTCCCTAGACTTACGCAGCCAAGGAAACCAGGGTGTTTCATATAAAATCAGCTTAGGGTTTTTCTTAATCCTACTCACCAAAGCCTTCTGATGACCCTTTCTCACTCTCCTAAGTCCCTTTTTAAGCTCCTTCCTGGCTACCTGGTAACTCTCAAGAGCCCTATCTAATCTTTGCTTCCTAAACCTTGAGTATGCTTCCTTCTTCTTCTTGACTAGATGTTGCATCTCACTTGTCATCCATTGTTCCTTCACCTTACCATCCTTTCCCTGCCTCAATGGGACAAACCTATTGAGAACCCATGCAAGAACTCCCTAACCATCCTCCACATCTCCACTGTACATTTCTCTGAGAACAACTGTTCCCAATTTACACTCCCAACCTCTTGTCTAATAGCGTCATAATTTGCCCTCCCCCAATTAAATACTTTCCCATATTGTCTGCTAACAAGAGAAAACCTGCAGATGCTGGAAATCCGAGCAACACACACAAAATGCTGGAGGAACTCAGCAGGCCAGGCAGCATCAGTGGAAGAAAGTACAGTCGATATTTCAGGCCAAGGAAAGACTACGGAAAGCGGTGTCAGTAGAGCTCACCTCAGACAAAACATACAAGTGAAGCAAAGAGCAGGTAAAATGTCCAACTGCAGGAGATGTAGCAAGTCTCCATTCCATGTGGAAGAGCTAGCTCTGTCCAACAAATGAAGTGAAATGCAATAGAGTTGGCCATTATAAAAGCCAGTGTCACTTAAAAACAGTGTTCAACAAGTCAAAGAAGATCATGATTCATATGGAGAGAGAGTTTTCCTTGGAGCTCTAGGTTCAAATAGACAAAGCTGGCATACTATGGTTCAGTTGCAAAATAAGGCAGTGACGTTCAAAATGTACACTGGGGCAGATATCACAGCTATCCCCAAATGACTGTTCATAATACTGATGAAGAAATCAGGCAACATGCACAATACGCTGGAGGAACTCAGCAGGTCGGGCAGCATTCGTGGAAACGATGAGTCGACGTTTTGGGCCGGAACCCTTCGTCAGGACTGAAGAGGGGAAGGGGCAGAGGCCCTATAAAGAAGGTGGGGGAGGTTGGGAAGGAGAAGGCTGGTAGGTCCAGGTGAAAAACCAGTAATTTGAAAGACAAAGGGGTGGGGGAGGGGAAGCAGGGAGGTGATAGGCAGGAAAGGTGGAGAAGGAATAGGGGAAAACACAATGCCACCTCCCCCAGCTGCCAATCATCTCCCTCATGGTTCCGCCTCCTTCTACTATCCTTTGTAGAAGGGTTCCGGCCCGAAACGTCGACTCATCGTTTCCACGAGTGCTGCCCGACCTGCTGAGTTCCTCCAGCGTACTGTGCGTGTTGCTTTGATCTCAGCATCTGCAGAGTATTTTGGGTGAAGAAATCAGGCACTATGCTAAACCCAGCAAAGGAAGTGCTCGTGGGGCCAGGGGAACATAGGCTGAGTGTGAAAGGACTGTTTACTACTTCCATCCGTAAAAGTGAGAAGCAGTTAAAAGAGGATGTCTATGTTGTTCAGAATCTCTTCTCAACACCACTGAGACGACACGACATCGAGAAGCTGAACCTCATTGCGAGGCTCGATTCACTAAGCAATGCTCGGTGGCAGGGGAATTACCCGGAGTTGTTCACAGGCCTGGGGGTTGCTGAAGGAAGAGTACCTTATCCAGCTGAGGCCAGGAACGACACTCTACCCTCTGACCACAGCGAGGCATACACCAGTCTCATTGAGGAACAAAGTCAAAGCTGAACTTGAGAGAATGGAGGCTCCTGACATTATAACCAGAGCGAAAGGAACTAATGACTGGTCTGCGGGCATTGTTCCTGTTCCCAAGCCAGACGGCACAGGGAGCATCTGTGTTGATCTAACAAAATTGAGTAATTAGCTCCTGCGTCACAGAAGCTCAGAACCTTTATCACACCATATGGATGCTATGCCTTCAAGAGGCTCCCTTTTGGCGTCTCATCAGCCCTTGAGCTCTTTCAGATGAAGATGGACCAAATTTTGGAGGGACAGGAAGGAGTAGTCTGCCACATGGATGATGTACTCGTCTTCGGAGTCTCAAGTGAGGAACATGACGGAAGTGTGGAAGCTGCCTTAGAAAAACTGAAACAGGCCGGAATTACCGTGAACAAAAAGACATGCGAGTTTGTAAAGTTGGAGTTGAGGTTCTTAGCCCACCAACTGTCCTCAGAGGGAGAGCAACCAGATTCAGACAAACTGACAGGAGTTCAGAACATTGAACAACCTATGGATGTATCGGAGATCCGCAGTTTCCTCGGCATGGAAAACCGGCTGGGAAACTTCATTCCAGATTTCGCAGAGAAAACAAAGCCACCAAGTGACCTCCTCTCTCAGAGAAACATCTGGAGCTGATACACACCACAGGAGATGTCATTCTCACCACTTAAAGCAGAGCTTATCTCTCCACTTTTAGGATTCTTTCACCCAAACAAAACAGCCAGGTCTCAGCAGCTGCCTCTTCCTTTGGCCTAAAGGCGGGTTTCATGCCATACAGCAATGGGGTATAGAAAAAGCACTGACTCTTACTGAACAGTGTTACGCCCAAATCGAAAAGGAGATGCTGGCTCTCACGTGGGCTTGTGAACACTTCAGCTGCTATGTGATAAGCACTCAGTTCCTACTTGAAACGCATCACATGCCATTTGTCAGCCTCCTCAGCTCAAAACACTTGGATGACTTGCCTCCACATCTGCAAAGATTCAGAATGAGGCTTATTTATTTTCTATTTATTGCGATACCGCACAGAATAGGCCCTCTCTGCCCTTTGATCCACGCTGCCCAGCAATCCCCTGGTTAAATTCTAGCCTAATCACAGGACAATCTATCTGTCCCGCCACAGAGATGAACCCCATAGCCTAATAGCCTAGGGCAAGTGACTAAATGTCACTTAGGTAAGGCCCTTGTGGCTGAAGGGATCAGGGGGTATGGAGGGAAGGCTGGTACAGGGTTCTGAGTTGGATGATCAGCCATGATCATACTGAATGGCGGTGCAGGCTTGAAGGGCCGAATGGCCTACTCCTGCACCTATTTTCTATGTTTAAAGAGGCAGAATAATCCTTTCACTTTTCTGGAGTGTTCAGGTAGTCTACCCGGACCTCCATGAGATTTAGTGTTTTAATGTTTTAGTATTTTAGTGTTTTAATAGAGATCTAATGTTAAAAACGTTTCAAAAATGAGATTGTTTGGAAAAAAATGAGATGGGGAAAAGGAATGAAAGAAGAGAGAGAGGGACACTACTAAAACAAAGAGAAAGACAGTTATAATGTTGGCAATTCATTTTTATGTTTACGTAAGGAACATAAGTTACGCACTCTGGGTAAAATGAACTGAGTCACCCAATTACAGTGACTATAATTTCAGTACAATTTTATGGACAAGAAGAACATATCAAGCTTTTCCTTTTTTTTTCAAGAAGGGAGGATGTGGTGGTAGTTAACATGTTAATCCTATGCATGGGAGGAGTTTATATATTGTACAAGCAGGGTTATCAATAAAGTTCGGTTGAATATCTTGCATGCTGGTGTCCTGGCGTGCTCTGTACTATCCCTGTACTGAACAAAGTACTGTGCAAAAGTCTTAGGTGTATATATATATATATAGCTAGAAAGCTTAAGACTTTTTGCACAGTACTCATCACCATTATTATTATGTGCCATGTTGGATGACGTTGGCAGTCATTGTCTATTTGTCTATGACCATAATTGTACTTGGCAAATTCTACAGGACGGGTTTGCCATCGCCTTCTTCTGGGCAGTGTCTTTACAAGACGGGCAACCCCAGCCATTATCAATACTCTTTAGAGGCTGTCTGTCTGGCATCAGTGGTCGCATAACCAGGACTTATGATATGTACCAGCTCCTCATACAACATCCACCACCAGTCCTCATGGCTTCTCGTGACCCCGATTGGTGGGGGGAGGGGGTGACAGCTAGACACGTGCCACACTTTGCCCAAGGGTGACCTAGTGGAAGGAAGGAGTGCCTCACACCTCCTTTGGTAGAGACGTATCTCCACCCCGCCACCCAAATACTGTGCTGCTAAACTTTGCCCGTCATTTGAAACAGTACTGTTCCAGGAAAACTTCAACTGTGTTGGTTCATATCTATGAGGAAATGAACAACTCTTGGCTGTTTATAAATTGGCATCCACGCAACAATAGTATTTTGACTTCAAAGTATTTCAATCAATGAGGGGGCTCTTTGAAAAAAAAGAAAAGTGCCACGCAAATGAGGGAAAAAACTAGCTTTGAATTTAACCTTTAAGCAGTATCTACCATAGAGAACCGGTCACTGAATTTGCATTTGATGTGAAGTGATTCTACTTTGATCCTTCTCTTCACAATGTATTAAACAGATTCATGCTTCAAAACCATTATTGGACAAACTATTAACGAATGCAAGATGGAAATTTACAACCTTTTGGAGCTGTATGTTTAAATAAACATGCCCTTCCATTACCGCTCGCCTCTGGATTTTGAAAGCGAGTGGTGACTGAGGGGGAGTGGGAACTAATTTGAAAGACAACTTTGGAAGTGACGCAAAGCTGGCTGGTCAGGTGAGCGTGAAGACTCCAAACAAGAGAAATCAGAGCAGGAGAGATTCCCTCAATGGGGCGTGCAAATCTAACACACGTCAGGGCACGATAGAATTGTTGTACATTTCAAAAATTTTTGTCGAGCTAACAAATCCACGCACAGAAGGGCAACGGTAGCGTGCACCGCTTCCTGCAAGTTCCTCTCCAAGTCACTCATCTAAAACCTGGAGCTCTCTATCCAAAAGATTAGTGAGAGTAAGAGTATGGAGTTGTTATTTTTGTTGTAGTTGTACACTGGTTGTTCATCTGTCTTTGTTTATGTGTGGTTTTTCAGAAATTGTATTGTATTTCCTTGTTGTCCTGTAAATGCCTGCAAGAATGGTGGTGCATAGTAACATGTACGTACTTTGATAATAAGTTTACGTTGACTAGTTTAATTTTCCAGTGCTTTCTTGTGTCATTACATCATTCAAACCTGTAATTGTGATGAGATACAATCCCAAGTGAGGATGGTTAGGACCAAGTGCTGGAGTGTCTGTGACTGGAATCGAGGCACGAAAGGAGGACAGCGTTCTAAACTAGAGGCTAGACGAGAATCTAAAGTAGATCTGACGACTGAGCACCGAACCCCAGTTCGGGTGCTCTGCAAATATTAAAATTCTGGTGCCGAAACATGGCCGCCAATTAGCAGAGCGGGCCTAAATCTTTAAAGGGGCCACGCCAGATATCCATATTTCGGAGAGTCAGGGCGTCTAAATCCTGGAAGCTGGAGTGGTCTTGGGTTCGAATCCGGCTGGCTCCGTGCACGCTCTCCGTCCGAGCTAGGTTGAGCGTCGAGCCTCGTGAAAACCAGACAAAAGTGCTAAAGAAAGGGCAAAGTTGCCACCCGATGCATCAGAAGGTGTGGTAAGGGACAAAAATAATCACTTGTACATACGTGTAATCGTGCACTGAAATTTCCAGTAATTGTAGTATAATTGCTTCTGTACTTTTCTAGAAGCTTCTTAGGTTTTTTTTCTGCAGCAGTTGTGTGACCGTTTCATGGGTTAATTATTATCACTGGAATGTTGTTTTTTTTTAGTTACAGCTAGGTTTTGTACAAGACTATCATGATTTATTTGCTTGCCACATCTTCCTCTGTTTTTTTTTGTTCCTGTAATATTTAATAAAATGTCTTTAATCATGAAGTTTTATGTCTCATTCTGAACCTCTGCATTGCAAGATCTCCAAGATGCAACAGTACCTTCATGAAATGGACTGTGGCCGTCTAACATAGTGGCTCATCGCTACTTTTTCCGAGGTATTTAGGGACGAGCAGAAAATGCTGGCCTTTCCAGCAATCAATAAATTCATCAAAAAAAATCAGCAGAACTACATGAATAATGAAGGTCCCCAATCAGCTGAAGCTTCTGAACTTACTTACTTACTAATTTACTTATTTGTTTGTTTGTTTGTTCATTTATTTATTGAGATAAAGCGTGGAACTGGCCCTTCCGGCCCTTCGAGCTGCGCCGCCCAGCAACACCCAATTTAACCCTGGCCTAACCGCGGGACAATTTACAGTGACCAACTAACCTTGGACTGTGGAGGGAATCCGGAGAGCCCAGAGGAAACCCACGCAGTCTCGGGGAGAACATACAAGCTCCTTACAAGCAGCAGTGGGAATGGAACCTGGGTTATTGGTTACTGTAAAGCATACCCAACTCATATCATAATCTTTCTGCGCTCTTAAACAACTAACTACACATATGTAGCCCCCCAGCCACCCTCAGGGTTGCTCGGCTCGCTGTCATCTAGGGAAACAGCCCTCGGCCCCGGCAAACTGGGTAATTAGTTTGTGTGGATGCTGTGTGATGTACCCCACCCCGCCCAAATAACAGACAATACACCAGATACGATTAAATGATTTACAGTTTATAAATATTACTGGAACTATATAATTGAATAAAATATAAAAGGAAAATAAAAGGTGCCACACTTATCAAAGTTCAATCTCTTCGTGCACAAAACCGTTGGAGCTCAAGGACCTTCTTCTTCACCCTGCGACCCCTCGGACCACCTCGACCGGCTGCCTGGGATCAACAATGGTGGTCGACCAGGCGCTCCACACGAGTCCGTCTCCGTCTCCTCGCCAAACGCCTTCCTCGGGGTCCGACCCCGTTAGCGGACATCACAGCACCTCGTCCATCCTCTGTCTCGCTCTCCCGCCTTCTGCCCCAAAACCCCGCGCATACAGTATCTTCAAATAAACCAAAAATGTAACAACTATCCCAATTGGTTAATAACGTATTTCTTATCACACTCTAAACCAAAACAAGCTGCTAGCGCAAACTTTCTCAGTGTTTAACACAACAAAGCCACATTCCCCAGATTAACATAACAAAGACACCAGTTTAATTAGCCTCCTCGGTAACATAAAAGTCGAAACTCCCTTACACGTAGATGACTGGATGTCCTGGATGAGCAAATCAAGTAGCCATCACTGCCCTTTCTTGTTATCTGAGAACCACAGCCTGGGCTGTCATTATAGTACTGTGTAACAGTCTTAGGCACATATATATAGCCCGGGTGCCTAAAACGTTTGCACAGTACTGTAGTAATTTTATGTATTGCACTGTACTGCTGCCATAAGCAAAAAACAAATTTCATGACGTACGTGAGTGATGATGAACCTGATTCTGATATGGGTCTCTACTGTGGACTGAGAGTGGGAAGGGGACAGGGACAGGGAGAGGGGAATCGTGTTTGGGGAAACAAGGAAGGGAGAGGGGAGGGAGCAGGAAGCACCAGAGAGTCAGTCTGTAATAATTAATAAAGCAATTGTTTGGAATCAAATGCCCGGTGTCTCAGGGCTGGGCATGTCTGCAACCACGCCACTCCCCACCCTGGCACTCCTTCTCCGCCAGCTGTCTCACACCACTTCTTTGGCGCTCCACCCTCACCATTCCCAACATCCTTTGCTCCCGCCAGACTTACAAACTCGCTCTCTGCTCCACGATGACAAGTGCAGTACTGTGCGAAAGTCTTCGGCAGCTTAGCAATATATGCGTGCCTAAGACTTTGTTACAGTACTGCACTCTGTAGTGCTGAGGTAGGGGCTGCACTGGTGGAGATCAGTTTGCTGAATGTTAAATGGAAAATCAAAGTCAAGTTTGTTATCATACAGACAGGTTCGAGTTTGCTCAAGTGCATTGAAAACGATGCCTATAGCAGCATTACAGGCACATAACATTATATAGTATCAGCAACTCCCACAAGAAAAGCATAAATTAAACATTTCTTCTAAGCAGGAGCACACTTAAAACAAACAAAAACAAAGTTCATTTAAATGCAATGTGCTCACAGTATTGTTAAACTGTACTGATTAGGGTTTTGCCAGCTGGTGAGATTGCAGAATGAGCTGCCAGAAAAGTACAATCCAGGATCAGGCCTTTTGGCCTATCTAGTCCATGCTGAACCATTTATACTTCCTAGTCCTATCGACCTGCTCCCAGACCATAGCCCTCCATGCCCTCCCATCCATGTACCTATTCAAACTTCTCTTAAAAGTTGAGATTGCACCACTTGCACTGGCTTCTCATTTCACACCCTCAGCATCCTCTGAGTGAAGTTTCCCCTCATGTTCCTCTTAAACTCTTCACCTTTCACCCTTAACCCATGACCTCTAATTGCAGTCCCACCCAACCTCAGTGAGAAAATCTTGCTTGCATTTACCCTATCTGTAGCCCTCATAATTCTGTGTACCGTTATCAAATCTCTCAATCTTCTATGTTCCAAGAAATAAACCCATTCAATCTTCCCTTATAACTCAGGTGCTCCAAACCCAGCAATATCTTTGTAAATTTTCTCTGTACTATTTCACAGTCTGGTGCGGCACTTCACATGTACAGGAAGATAAGAAGCTGCAAAGAGTAGTGAACTCAGCCCAATACATCAAGGGCAAGTTCTACGCTCCAGCGTCAATTGTATCTACAGGAGGCCCTGCTTCAAAAAGGCAACGTCCATTGTGAAAGGTCCTCACCGTCCCGGCCATGCCACCTTGTCACAGCTACTATTGTGCAGGAGGTACAGAATCCTGAAGTCCCCACACCACCAGGTTCAAGAACAGCCCCCTCCCTTCAACCATTCCATTCTTCAACCAGCTGGCAAAAGCCTATGATGCTCTATCAATAACTCCAAAAGACTGGAGATAGAGTAAAGACTGAAAGGCTTTTATTAGCAGTAAAATGTGACCTCCACCATGCTGAGTGTCTGCCCCTGGCCTGAGAGGAGGAGCAATGGCGCAATCGCCTTTATTCAGGGCTCTGTGGGAGGAGCCACAGGAGCAGTCAGCAGAGGGGCATGTCCAGACAGGTAACTCAGTTACAACATATATATATGGTTTACCACACCCTAATCACTACAGTTTAACAACGTTATGAGCGGTGATCATTTTTCACTAAAATGGATTTTCTTCAAATTACGTCCTTTCTTGTGAAAATTGTATAATTTATGCTGATTGAAAAGTTCATTGTTCAAAGTAAGTTTATTATCCAAGTCACCATATGCAACCCTGAGATTTATTTTCTTATGTGCATACTCTGTAAATCCATCATAGAATCAATGACAGACTGCGCCAACTTGGGCATTCAACCAATATGCAAAAGGCAGCAAACTGCGCAAAATACAAAAATAAAGAAATAACAACACTATATAAATAAATAAACAATACACAAATTGAGATCATGAAATGAAGAGCCTTTGAAAGAGAGTCCATAGGTTGTGGGAACATTTCAATGATGGGGCCAGTGATGTTGAGTGAAGTTATCCACTTTGGCTGAAGGGTCTGATGTTTGAAGGGTAATAACTGTCCCTGAACCTGGTGGTGTGAGTCCTGGGGCTCCTGTACCTTCTTCCTGATGGCAGCAGCGAGAAGAGAACGTGGCCTGGGTGGTGGGGGTCCCTGATGATGGAGGCTGCTTTCCTGCGACAGCATTTCAGGTAGACGTGCTCAATGGTGGTGGGGCTTTACCATTGATGGACTGGGCCATATCCACGACTTTTTGCAGGATTTTTCATTCAAAGGCATTGGTGTTTCTATGCCAGGTTTGTGATGCAGCCAGTCAATATATCTCCACTACACATCTATAGAAGTTTGCCAATGTTTTAGATGCTGTACCGAATCTTCACAAACTCCAAAGGAAGTAGAGGTGCTGCCGTGCTCTCTTCGCAATTGCACTTGCCCAGGACAAGTCCTCCAAAATAACACCAAGGAATTTAAATGTCCGTAAGAAAGCTGCTTGTGTGTTGTTTACTGCCTGTGATGACTTCTCAATCAAAGTCAAGTCTATTATCATAAGCACGAGTGCACGTACGCACAGGTGCAATGAAAAACACGTAATAAGATATTCAGACAGTATCTACTATTAAGAACCTTTGCATCCTTCCTCCTCACCTGATGTCACACTCTTAGTTAATTCACCTCGTGACTTGGACACACGACTTCAAGAACTGACCTGTGGATCAAAGTTAGTATGAAGAACAGCGGCTTGTAGCACTTACAGAATGTGCTAAACATCCATCTGGTTCCCTTCAGGAAGAGTTATTTATTTAATTTTGCTTTGAGATGCAGCACGGTAACAGGGCCCTCCAGCCCAACGAGCCCACGCGTCCCAATTCCACCCATGTGGCCAATTAACCTGCTAACCTGGGTGTCTTTGTCTTTGTATTTACTTTATTTCTTACATCCAAGGGAGTAGAAATCTTTATGCCTTATCTCCATCGCAATGTACAAACAATAAGGAAGGGAAGTGGGGGAGGATACTGCTCAAGCACTCAGTTTGTATATATAATTGGTTTGTATCCATGTATGTACAGTCTAGAAATGCAATCAGATCAATATGTATTGATAAATCTGATGGCCTGGTGAAAGAAGCTCTCCTGGTGCCTGTTGGTCCTGGTTTTAATGCTGTGGTACCGTTTGCCAGATGGAAGCAGCTGAAACAGCTTGTGATTGGGGTGGGTGGAGTCCCTAATGATCCTCCAGGCCCTTTTTACTCACCTGCTGCTGTAAATGCCCCGAATGGAAGACAGTTCACATCCACAGATGCGCTGGGCTGTCTGCACCGCACTCTGCAGTGCCCTGTGATTGAAGGAGGTACAGTTCCCATACCAGGCAGTGATGCAGCCAGTCAGGATGCTCTCAGTGGTGACCCGATAGAAAGTCCTGAGATCTGGGGTCTCAAAATCATGCCGAACTTCTTCAGCCATCTGAGGTGTAAGAGTCACTGTTGTGCTTTTTTCACCACACAGCCGGTATGTACAGTTCAGGTGAGATCCTCAGTGATGTGTATACTGAGGAACTTGAGATTAATTGTAAACACAAAATACTCTGCAGATGCTGGGGTCAAAGCAACACGCACAACACACTGAAGGAACTCAGAAGGTCGGGCAGCATCCGTGGAAAAAATCAGTCAACTACCCATTGTGCTTTCCCCTATTCTTTCTTCACCTTTCCTGCCTATCCCCTCCCCCACCCCTTTACTGCTTTTTCATCTGGAACCTTCCATCCTTCTCCTTCCCACCCTCCCCCCACCTTCTTTACAGGGCCCCTGCCCACTCCCTCTTCAGTCCTGACGTTGACCGTTCATTTCCATGAATGCTGCCCGACCTTCTGAGTTCCTCCAGTGTGTCGTGCGTGTTACTTGAAATTAATTGAATTGAATTGACTTTATTTCTTACATCCTTCACATACATGAGGAGTAAAAATCTTTACATTACGTCTCTGTCTGAATGTGCAATCTGCAATCATAATAATTTATAATAAATAGAACAGTCAACGTAACATAGAAATACACTCAAATCAGCGTGAGTTAATCAGTCTGATGGCCTGGTGGAAGAAGCTGTCCCTGAACCTGCTGGTCCTGGCTTTTATGCTGCAGTACCATTTCCCAGATGGTAACAGCTGGAAAAGATTGTGTTAGGGGTGACTCGGGTCCCCAGTGATCCTTTGGGCCCTTTTTACACACCTGTCTTTGTAAATGACCTGAATCATGGGAAGCTTACAGCTACAGATGCGCTGGGCTGTCCGCACCACTCTCTGCCGAGTCCTGCGATCGAGGGAAGTACAGTTCCCATACCAGGCAGTGACGCAGCCAGTCAGGATGCTCTCAATTGTGCCCCTGTAGAAAGTTCTTAGGATTTGGGGGCCCATATCAAACTTCCTCAACCGCCTGAGGTGAAAGAGGTGCTGTTGTGCCTTTTTCACTGCACAGCTGGTGTGTACAGACCACATGACCTCAGTGATGTGGATGCCAAGGAATTTAAAGTTGTTTACCCTTTCAACCCCAGATCAATTGATGGCTATAGGGGTTAGCCTGTCTCCATTCCTCCCATAATCCACAACCAGCTCCTTTGTTTTTGTGACATTGAGGGAGAGGTTGTTTTCTTGACACCATTGTGTCAAAGAGATGACCTCTTCGCTGTAGGCTACCTTGTTACTGTTTGAGTTAGGCCAATCAATGTAGTATCGTTGGCAAATTTAATTAGCAGATTAGAGCTGTGGGTGGCGACACAGTCATGGGTATACAGGGAGTAAAGGAGGGGACTTAGTACACAGCCCTGAGGGGCTCCCGTGTTGAGAGTCAGAGGGGTGGAGGTGAGGAAGCCCACTCTTACCACTTGCTGGCGAACTGACAGGAAGTCCAGGATTTAGATGTTGTTTCGCAGCCTTGATAGCTTTGCGCAGATCGTAGCTGCTTTTCTGGAGCTCTAGCTGATTGCCGGCAATGTAAGCCCAATGTCGCGTGGTAAGTGCTGCTCCCACGGAACTGTTGATCCAGGGTTTCTGGTTCGGGAAGACCCTGACCGGCTTCTGGGGGACAACATCGTTGATGCACTTCCCGATGAAGCACCTGACTCCATCCGCGAACTCAGAGACATCCTGATCATGGAAGACATTCCAGTTGACATCATCAAAGCAGCCCTGCAGCATGGAGGCCGATTGGTCGGACCAACAGTGGACAGTTTTAACAATGGCCGCCTCTTGTTTCAGCTTCTGCCTGTACGTTGGCAAAAGCAGGATCGAAGAGTGATCTGATTTTCCAAAAGCTGGGCGAAGGAGAGCTTTGTAAGTGTTGCAGAGGGAGTGTAACAGTGGTCAAGTGTGTTATCACCACGAATGCTCACCTAGATGTGCTGACTAAACTTCGGAAAGACTTTCGTCAGCGACGCTCGATTAAAGTCACTGGCAACGATGAAGGCAGCCTCTGGGTGTGCAGTCTCCAGCATGCTGATGGTCTTGTGCGGTTCCTTGAGAGCCAGGTCAGTATCAGCCTGTGGCGGAATGTACACCGCTGTGATGATAACAGCCGTGAACTCCCCAGGTAGTCAGTAGGGTCTGCACAGGTATTCCAGGTCTGAGGAACAAAAGGATTTGAGAGCATGTGCATTCTGGGGGGGTCGCACCAAGCATTGTTGACCATGAAGCATACCCCTCCTCCTTAACTCTTCCCAGTGAGGTTTTCTGACCTGTCTGCCTGGAACAGGGAGAATCCAGAGGGTTCTCATCCTCTCAACTACAGTCTGATTGATGGTGATCGGGGCGCGCCCGTCTCCGCTCCTCCGATAATCCACAATCAATTCCTTTGTTTTTTCAACATTGAGGGAGAAATGTGCGAGGAAGCCAAGGAGCACCCGGCAGAAAACTATGCAGTCAGAGGGAGAACGTAAAAACTCCTAACAGGCAGCAGCGGAACTGAACCCGGGTCACCGTTACCCGAACCACTACACTACCATGCAGCGGCAAATGTACTTTTCAACTCTTAATGGTCCTAAATGTGATTGAATCTTCTCTGCCCTTCAAAATGACGTATTCAGATGGGCAATAAATTGCGTCCTTTCCCATGATGATCAAATCTGGCGACAAGGCAGATAATAAGAGAACTGCAGACCTTGTGAAAAGATTGTCCTTGGGGATCAGGAGACCAGGGAATGGTTAATGTAAGGTCAATCAAACAAAACAAGGTCTCCAGACAGAAGCAGAAGAAATACTCCAGGCTGTACATGGCACCCAGAGCTGTGAAATTATGTGAAGCAAATTTACTCTGCTAGCTTCGTACCTAACTGGATTGTAGCTTGTTGGGCGCATTGTGATATATCAAACCACAAACAAGAGAAAATCTGCAGATGCTGGAAATCTGAGCAACACACACAAAATGCTGGAGGAACTCAGCAGGCCAGGCAGCATCCATGGTAAAAACTACTGTCGAAATCTCAGGCCGAAACGTCGACTGTACTTTTTTCCGTAGATGCTGCCCGGCCTGCTGAGTTCCTCCAGCATTTTCTGTGTGTTGTTGTGATATATCAGTTCATCTGAATCAGAATCAGCTTTACTATCACGGATTATCTTCCGATCTGGCTGCCTCTATGTGGCTGAGACCCGTTGTAAATTGCGGGGACGGCTGCGTCGAGCATCTCCGCACCACCCGCCAAAAGCGGAAATTCCCGGTGGCCAAACATATTAATTCCCATTCCCATTCCTGTCCCAACGTGTTGATCTTTGTGCTAAGATGAGGCCACCCGTGGAGTGGAGAAACAACATCTTACTTTCTGTCTGTGTAGCCTCCAATCTGATGGTATAAATATCGATTTCTCCTTCCTGTAAAGAAAAATTTCCCTCCCCCTCCCCTCTTCTTCTATTCCACACTCTGACCTTTTACCTTTTCTCACCTTTCTATTAATTCCACCCCCCTCCATGTCCCCTCCTCCTTCCTTTTCTATGGTCCACTCTCCTCTCCTATCAGATTCCTTATTCTGCAGCCCTTGACCTTTCCCACCCATTTGGCTTCACCTCTCACTTTCCAGCTAGCCTCTTTCCCCTCCTCCCACCATTTTATTCTGGCATTTTCCCCCTTCTTTCTCAGTCCTGAAGAAGGGTCTCAGCCAAAAACGTCAACTGTTTCTTCATTTCCATAGGTGCTGTCTGACCTGCTGAGTTCCTCCAGCATATTGTGTGTGTTATTTTAGACTCTTTGATGACATTGAATCTCATTAAATTTCTAATGAAGGATAGCCACTGGTGTCATTTCTTTTTGATTGCATTGATGGCCTATACCTTATGGATAACATTAACTAAATAAACTGGACCTTGTTATGTGCTGTTGAGAATGTCCTTAAATCCTAACTTTGTGTGCTTGAACAAATAGGATAAATTGGAAAGGATTAAGTTAAAAAAAATCTGCAGAATCTCTTGTGTTAATGCGTCATAGACATATGCTGATCATACAATATACCATATGTGTCTATGACTCTCTGAGGGAGAGTAGGTCTGTGTACAATATTCCAGTCTCACCAGAGATTTATTGTGGCAAAATGCCTCTAGCCTTGCACTCAAATGCACATTAGATTATGAGGACACGCAGTCCTCTTTTATTGTCATTTAGTAATGCATGCATTAAGAAATGATACAATATTCCTCCAGTGTGATATCAGAGAAACACAGAACAGACCAAGACTAAAAAACTGACAAAAACCACATAATTATAACATATAGTTACAACAGTGCAACAATACCATAACTTGATGAAGAACAGGCTGTGGTCACAGTAAAAAAAGTTCAAAGTCTCTCAAAAGTCCCACATCTCACACAGACGGGAGAAGGAAGAAAACTCTCCCTGCCATACCCGACCACAGTCCGACTCTGAGTCCATCCGAAAACTTTGAGCCTGTGACCAGCCCTCCGACACCGAGCACTGAGCACCATCTCTGCCGAGCGCTTCAACCCCAGCCCCAGCCGCCAGCAGCAGGCAGAGCCGAGGATTTTGGGGCCTTCCCTCCGGAGATTCTCGATCGGACAGTAGCAGCGGCAGTGAACCGGGCATTTCAGAAGTTTCTCCAGATGTTCCTCTGTGCTTCTCACGTCTGTCTCCATCAAATCAGAATTGTGCACGGCATCCTACTTACAAATACGATATCATTTCACCAGAGAGCTGCACGCGCTGTGTCGCGCCGCCATCTTCTCCTCCTGCCATGAAGATCAATATTTCAATTACCTGGATGGACAGAGGGGTATGGAGGACTATGGTCTAGGTGCAGGTCGATGGGAATAAGCACTTTAAATGATTTGGCATGGAATAGTTGGGCAGAATGGCCTGTTTCTGTGCTGTATTTTTCTATGATTCTATGACTCTACCTTCTGGCCTGTTACGTCTGTGATTCATGTAGAGGGACATCTGCGCCTCACTGACTACCAACAATGTTAAATCTCCTACCATTCAAAACATCCTCGCCCTTTCTGTATTTTTTTTCTGCCAAAGTAAATAGCCTCACATGTTTCTACATTAGTATACCCCTCCTGCCGTGTCCTTGCCCATTCACTGCCCCCAGTGTTCACTCGACAGAAGATGAGCTCTGTTGTGGTCGACTGTAGATCTCAGTGGTATTGATGGCTCAAGTTTGAGCTCTTTTTTTTGCGTGGCTGTATCTTACTGATACCTTTATATGCTTGCCATCTTGTGTGTGCTTTGTGCTGTGTGTGACTGTTGGTACTGTGTTTTGCTCCTTGACCCTGGAGGAACACTGTCATGTTTGGTTGTATCCATGACTATTCATGTGTGGTTGAATGACAATTAAACTTGAATTGAATTGCTGCCTCTCTGTTGGTTCTCCGTAACCTCCTCACAACCCATGCTACCACCCAGATTTCCATATTCTCTTCAGTATCAGAATCAGGTTTAATATCATCAGCATATCCTGTGAAATATATACACCAAACTTTATATATTGTCATAGTCATAGTCATAGTCATACTTTATTGATCCCAGGGGAAATTTGGTTTCGTTACAGTTGCACCAACCAAGAACAGAGTATAAATATATAGATAATAGTAAAATTAAATATTGCCAAAATAGAAATAAAAAAGTAGTGAGGAAGTGTTTATGGGTTCAATGTCCATTCAGAGATCAGATGGCAGAGGGTGAGAAGCTGTTCCTGAATCACTGAGTGCTTGTCTTCAGGCTTCTGTACCTCCTATGGGGTGTCTAGGGAGGGGTAGCACCTCTGGTGGGGGGGCCTGCCGTGCCCTTTTTCAGGGCAGCTCGTCCACCTTTGGTCCCCACCTGGCGCTCAGTTCTTACCTGTGGCTCCAAGTAGCTGTAACACGCGCAGCGGCCACACCCCCGGTAAGCCGTCTCGGCAGACGGGCCAAACCAGGTGAGGGTAGCCGAAGGGTCTTCGACCCTCGGTGAGGTAGGGGGTCTGCCCGTCCCCAGCATGTGGTCTGGCCCTGGCAGATTGAGCGGAGGAGACCGATTAATGGTCCAACGGTTAAGAAGGCAGGCCAGCAGGTGTTGGTGGAGCGCTAAGAGCACGACAAGACACTAAGACGTCCTGGTCACCCACTGCAAGAGGCGGCGATCTCTTTAAACTCACCCGGCAGAAGGCAAAGGCAAACGACCGCTGAAACATGATTTCCTAATATGTCAGAGCGGTGTGGAGGGAAATCGTCCGCCAACTGGAAATTCCAGATGCGACCTAACGACGACGACAAACCTCCTACCTGATGATGCAATGAGAACAAGGCATGACCCGGGTGGTGGGAGTCCTTTCTGAGGCATCGCTCCCTGAAGATGCCCCGGACACTATGGAGGCCAGTGCCCATGATGGAGATGACCAAGTTTACAACTCTCTAAAGCTTATTTCAATGCTGTACAGTAGCCCCCCCCCCCTCCACCCACCCTATCTCATACCATCCGGTGATGCAGTCAGTTAGAACGCTCTCCATGGAACATCTATAGAAATTTTTGAGTTTTTATCCATGCAGGTATATTACCTCAATACCATGCTAAATGTGCTTAATAGCCTGTGGGTGCACTAGAATTTTTTGACTTCAACCTGCACGAAAGAGCTAAGCAGAAGGTACGAATGTAAGACCTTATTAAAGGCCTGTCAAAAGTCAGTTAGAAAGTCAGAAGTTCAAATACACCTCATAACTTGTAAATCAGAAACATTCTTTCCCCTTCCTTTCCAGCCCTGATGAAGCGTCTTGGCCCGAGACATCAACAATTTGTTCCTCTTCATAGATGTGGCTTGGTTCCTCCAGTTCCTCCAGCATCTTGTGTGTGTTGCTCATTCATTGCTTCCCTTTTCTATTCAATTCATTTGCTTGTTCGTTATGCGCCATGTCGTGGGCGATCATGGTCTTTCCATGACCATGATTGTTCTTGCAAATTTTTCCACAGAAGTGGTCTGCCATCTCCTACTTCTGGGCAGTGTCTTCACAAGACGGGTGACCCCAGCCTTCATCAATACTGTTCAGAGATTGTCTGCCTGGTGTCAGTGGTCGCATAACCAGGACTTGTGATTACGCTCATGCGACCATCCACCACCTGCTCCCATGGTTTCACGTGACCCTGATTGGGCAGTGGGGATAAGCGTGTGCTAAACCTTGCTCAAGGGTGACCTGCAGGCTAGTGGAAGGAAGGAGCACCTTACATCTCCTTTGATAGGCCATAAGACCATAAGATACAGGAGCAAAATTAGGCCATTTGGCCCATCAATTTTGCTCCACCATTTCATTATATCTGATCCGTTTTCCCTCTCAGGCCCAATCTCCTGCCTTCTCCCTCTTCATGCACTGACTAATCAAGAATCTATCAACCTCTGCCTTAAATATACCCAATGACTTGGCCTCCACAGCCACCTGTGGCAACGAATTCCACAGATTCACCACCCTCTGGTTAAAGAAATTCCTCCTCATCTCCATTTTAAAAGGACGCCCCTATATTCTGAGACTGTCCTCTAGTCTTAGACTCCCCGACCGCAGGAAACATCCTCTCCACATCCACTCTATCGAGGTCTTTCAACCTTCAATAGGTTTCAAAGAGGTCACCCCTCATTCTTCTGATAGAGTGGTGGAGTAGAGATGATTATTTTCCTTTTTGTGTCCTAGTACTTATTGTTTTTTACTTATTGTCGCTGATGTCAAGCAAAATAATCGACTTTATAGTTCCTTATTTATTCACCTACTCCTTTTTGATTAAAAGCATGATTACAATTTATCTGTGTATCCATATTATCATTTTCCCATCTTGGCTTCTAATTTTTCATTCAGATCCTGGGGTCGAGTTGATCCAAGTCAAGAGAGAATAGCTGAAGGTGAGGTAAATGAATCAGTGAAGAATAATGCGAATTATTATTGAATAGTTGCATTCCAATTAAGCCGTAAAACACTCCTGCAGATTTCCAAGGGATTATTTGTTGAAAATTACTAGTATAACGAAGGACTGAATGCAGAATAATTTGTTTTTTTTGTCTTGTCCATGCATTACAGGATGTCAAGAGAGGCTGAATTATTAATGATTTTGTTTATTGCTTATAGACAAAATAAGATATTGCTGATGGAAGATTGCTTCACATGTTTCTCTCCACTTCACTACACTCAGCTGTATACCCAGAGAGAAAACATTGCTTCATGCTGTTCTACGCTAGTAGGGTTTTAATGTCCGACTTGCGGGAATTGCAAATAAAACAAGTTTATCTCCCGAGCTTCAGCAGCCTGGAGTCGATACTTGCACATTATGTCTTTCTGCTGGGAAAAACGCCGAGCTGACCCTGTGATGGATACAGTTTTAAAACACTTCTCCTTCATCACTTAAAATGGAGGTCAGAGTCAGAGCCAAGAAATTTACTGCTCTGCGGTGAGATTGTGAAACCTTAATCTCATCTCAGATTTAGCTTTTTAACCTTTCATCACTTTAGGATAAATTCAATGTCACGTCCTGAAGAACTGAGCCCGAGGAGCTAGATTGAAAGGCAATTCCAATAAATCTGAACTTTTGGGTGAAATAGAACATTGAAAATGACAGCATAAAACAGGTCCTTCGGCCCGTGAAGCCAAACAGACTATTAAACCTACTCCAAGATCAATATGACCCTCCCTCCCACGTAGTCCTCTATTTTCCAACACCTCAACACTGAACTCATTCCACTACATATGGACACCGTCAAGGATCCACAATCATATACCCAGTATGTATTTATGTACGTACAGTATGTGTGTATGTATATATAGATATAAAATATTCATTTATTTGTCTATCTGTCCAGCTATCTGCTTGTCTGTCTATTTAATTGTTTGTCTGTTGATTAATTAATTAATCAATCTCTCTCCCTCTCTCTGTCTGTATCTATATTTATCTATCTGTTGAATTATCTACTTCTCTATCTCTCTATTGATTTGTATTTGTACAGTTTGTTTTCTATTACACACTGAATGCTTGTTGATCTTTGTTTGTGTGTTGTTTTTCACAGATTCCATTGTTTTTCTTCACTCTACTGTGAATCCCGGCTAGAAAATGAATCTCAGGGTAGTATACAGTGATATATACTGTATGTAACTTGGTAATAAATTTACTTTGAACTTTTTCTTTTGTCCTTGTGCCAAAATGCTTTTAATTTGCTGCTGATGTGCTTGGTGCAATGCTTTGCTGGTGTTTGAAGGCATAGTAGAACTTTAATGCTGAAGTTACGTGTTGTCCACTGTCATCATGTGGGTGGTGTTAGTGTGTTGTAGATGTTACATTCCTACCTCCTCCTGGCTCTCCCCTGTAGATAAGGGCTGATAACTTCTAATGTACCGAAACAGATGCTTTTATTAGGCAACAAAGTTCCAGCAGCTTAGAGACGACTGAACAGGCACAGTAGTTCATTTTGGGGGAAACTGAGAATTCAGCTTGAGATCTGGAGAAAATGAATCTCAAAGTTGTATTCTGCGTGCATACTTTGATAATAAGATGACCCTTTGAACCTTTGAGGTCAGGATTGACCCGGTCGCGTAGTGGTCCACAGCGCCCGCGACTTGGGTTCAATTCCACCACTGTCTGAGAGGAGCTGCTGCATTCTCCCCCTGACCGTGCTCCGCTTTCCAGCCCCATTCCAAAGACGCACTTGTAAGGAACTTGGGGTCATGCTGTGTTGGAACTGGAAGCATAACGACACTTGCGGACTGCCCCCTCCCTCCGGCACATCCTCGGACTGCATTGGTCATGGATTCAAGCGATGCACTTCACTGCATGTTTTGATGCGTCAATGTGCAGTACATCGATGCACGGACATCTTCAAGGTGCGGTATCTCAAAAAGGTGGCACCCATCACTAAGGATTCCCATCACCCAGATCAAGCCCTGCTCGCATTGCTACCATCAGGGAGGAGGTACAGAAGCCTGGAGGCTCACACTCGACGATTCAGGAACAACTTCTTCCCCTCTGCCATCCGATTTCTAAATGAATATTTTACCCATGAATGCTACCTTTTTACTTTTTTATTTCTATTTTTCAGAATCAGAATCAGGTTTATTATCACCAGCATGTGATGTGAAATGTTGTTAACTTAGCAGCAGCAGTTCAATGCAATACATAATCTAGCAGAGAAAAATCAATAATAAATAAAATAATAATAAATAAATAAAAATAACAATGATAATAAATAAAATAATAAATAAAATAATAATAATAATAAATAGGCAGTGGGCACGTGGCCAAGTGGTTAAGGCATTGGACTAATGATCTGAAGGTCGTGAGTTCGAGCCCCAGCCGAGGGAACGTGCTGTGTGGTTGAGCAAGGCACTTAACCACACATTGCTCTGCGACAACACTGGTGCCAAGCGGTATGGGTCCTAATGCCCTTCCCTTGGACAACATCGGTGTCATGGAGAGGGAGACTTGCAGCATGGGCAACTGCCGGTCTTCCATACAACCTTGCCCAGGCCTGCGCCCTGGAGAGTGAAGACTTTCCAGGCGCAGATCCATGGTCTCGCAAGACTAACGGATGCCTTTACTTTAATAAATGAACAAGTAAATCAATTACTTATTTAAGTTAATTGACTTACTGCAATTCACAGTTTCTTTCCCCTCTATTACGCATTTCATTGTACTGCTGCGGCCAAGTTAAGAAATTTCACAGCACATGCCGGAGATGTTAAACTGGAATCTTTTTTCTGATGTGGCAAATGAAGCTAATCTTTGGTTGGCTGGTGGCTGTGCCCCCAGTTGGATGTTGAGGAGGGGGCTGGCATTCTCAGCAGGGAAGAAAGCCGCAAGCTGAGGGGGGTGGGGTGGAGAAATAAGAACAGGGCCAAGGTCCTGAGACTCGCTGTGGGATGGTGGGCTGGTGAAGGCAAATCAGGGATTCTCCCTAGAATTGAGGGAGTTGTTCTCCAGGATTGTACTCATGTTTAGAAGGAATACCAAAGCTGCTACCTTATGGGGAGATAATTGTGGACAAATTGTTATGTGCCGTGTCATACGACGTAGGTGATCATAGTGACCATGATTATTCTTGGCAAATTTTTCTACAGCGGTGTTTTGCCATCGCCTTCTTCTGGGCAATGCCTTTACAAGATGGGTGACCCCAGCCATGATCAATACTCTCCAGAGATTGTCTGCCTGGCGTTAGTGGTCACAGAACCAGGACTTGTGATACTCACCATCCACCACCTGCTCCCATGGCTTCACGTGACCCCGATCGGCGGGGCTAAGCAGGTGCTGCACCTTACTCAAGGGTGACCTGCAGGCTAGTGGAGGGAAAGAGCGCCTTACAAATCCTTTGGTAAGAAGTTTCTCCACCCTGCCATCCTAAATGATCACGTGGTGGACAGAAAAAGAGACTCAAAAGAACATCTCTGAAGAGTTTCAACATTGACACCAAGCACGGGGAACATGAGGCACTGTACTGTCCAGATAAAAAGCCGTCCCTATTCAGATGAGGAGCTGGAATAGAGGAAGAGGCAATTTTGAAAATCCAAAACCACTGATGCTCCAATATCCCCACACTCCTGTCATCTGCGTGATGAGACGTTTGAGCGCTGGTTAGTCCAATCAGCCATCTCTGTACACATCACAACACCACTGGCCAGACCTCATAGTCTTGCTTGAGAACGAGTCGTGAACAACAAGCTAGAGTTTGGGTTGGTGGGATGAGGTAGATTGATGGGACTGACGAACTCCACCCAGTTATTGATGGGTGGAGTTGTGGAATGGTGGCTGGAGATTAAACCCATCTTCTCTTCTTGCTGCTGCCATCGGGAAGGAAGTTCCGGAGCCTTAGGTCCCACACCACCAAGTTCAGGCCAGTTATTAATCTTCAACCGTCAGATTTTTGGACCATTGTGGATAACTTCATTCACCTCAACACTGAACTGATTCCACAACCAATGGGCTCACTTTGAAGGTTTCACAACTCATGCTCTCCATGTTTGTTTGTTTATTTATTTATTTATTCATTCATTATTTGTACTTGTCTTCTTTTGCACATTGGTTGTGTGTCAGCCTTAGTGTGTAGTTTTTCATTAATTCTAATTATTTCTTTGTTCTGCAGTGAATGCCTGCAAGAAATGAATCTCAGGGTTGCACGCGGTGACGTATATGTACTTTGATAATAAAACTTGCTTTGAGCTTTGAACAGTGAGCTCAGGACCTCAAAGGATCAAGAGCTGGGGGGTCTGAGCAGCTACGAGATGGAACCCGCTCTTTGGGGTTTGCCGTGATGTTGGGAGTTGTGGGGGTTTCAGCAGCCCAGAACAGGGGTGCCAACCCTTTCTGAGACCATGACCCCAAATGGAACTCTGCCATAGATAGTCCTGAGCCTGGTTGTGAAAGGAGGAGGATTTCGTATGGGGCTAGCAAACTCATCCTGTAAGAACCTAGTGCTACAGAAACGCCAATTGAAGCTCCAAAGGTCTCATCCCTAGCAGAGGAAGGATCTTTGATGGTCTATGCCTGGGAGCAACATTAATGTAGCAGTTAGCGTGAAGATCTTACGGCTTAGAGCGTCGGAATTCAAGTCCGGCATCCTCATTAAGAAAGTTTGTATGTATGGGGCCGGCTGGTGGCGCAACGACATCGGCGCCGGACCCAGGAGCGGAGGTTCCCGGGTTCGAAACCAGTCGGATCCGCCCCCGAGCACGTTTTCCATCCGTGCCGGGTTGAATGTCGAGACTGCAAAGGGAAAATACTGTAAAACAAAGGGAAAATACTGCAAAAATGTCTGTGTGAGGAGTGGCACGCCACACAGTCTCTCTCTCTCTCTCGCTCGATCTGCGCCTTGGAAAAAAGCCATGAAAAATCCATCATCAAGGACGCTCGCACGGACACGCAGACGCGCACGCACGCAGGCACACGCCAAAAAAAAAAGAAAGAAGGTTTGTATGTGTGTGTGGGTTTCCTCCAGGTGCTCCAGTTTCCTCTCACAGTCCAAAGACGTACCAGTCAGGAGGTTAATTGGTCATTGTAAATTGCCCTGTGATTAGGTAGGTTGCTGGGTGTTACGTCTTATTGGGCCAGAAGAGCCTGTATCTCTAAGTGAGGTACAATAAGACAGAGGACAGGAAGATGCTATTGGCGGCCTCTGCCCCAGTAGGGGTGATAGTCTTAGGCAAGTCACTGCCCAAATTGGCATTAATCTGCTGAAAATTCTCTCTCTTGCTATGATGATTTTGAGCAGATATTATCATTGACTACTGAATTGGTGACAATAATTATGGACTTTTTTAAGGAAAAGGATGAGTCCTGTTGCTTATTTATGTGTATTTATTGCTTTGCTATTAATAAATAGTGACATATTGAAGTAGAGTATTTTAGAAAACATGTATGTAAAATAATTAACATTAATCTTTTAAAAATACAGTTAAAAATAAGTATTCATGGAGGCACAAAACTACATACAGTGTTTACTGTACTTATCACTGAATGTCACTACTCATATACAAATAACAGAAGGAAAAATCTAAGCAGAACGAAGTCAATGCCAACTGGTCTTTCCGAATACTGATGTGTGCACCAGGTCTGCGAGAATTTCCAAACGTATCATCCAGCAACACACGTTCTTGCAACTGTCTAGCTGGTGCCAGACATGCCCTGTGAAAAATCTCACTGCTCTTAGCTTGTAAAACATTATTTCTTGCTTAATTTAGCAGTAAGGATGACCATTATGTTTCTTTTCAACATGGTTGGGGTTTAAAGAATCAAGGGATGCTACTGTATCCCTTGTGCCAACAATACTCTTTTGTATGTCGTCAAGGGTACACGTGCCATTGGTTCTCCACCCCTGTGGTGTGGAGGACAGACAATTAAAGATAAATAAATCACAATCAAGAGGAAATCTGCAGATGCTGGAAATCAGAGCAATACATACGAAAATCTGGAGAATCTTAACAGGCCAGGTAGCATCCATGGAAACGAGTAAACAGTTGACATTTTGGGCTGAAGCCCCTCGTCGGGATTTGGAAAAAAAAGATGAGAAGTCAGAGTAAGAAGGTGGGAGGAGGGGAGGAAGACGTACAAGGTGATAGGTGAAACTGGGAGGGGGGAGAGGTGAAGTAGAGAGCTGTGAAGTCGATTGGTGAAGAGATAAAGGGCTGGAGAAGGGGGAGTCTGACAGGAGAGGACAGAAGGCCATGGGAGAAAAGTGAAGGGGAGGAGCACCAGAGGGAGGTAATGGGTGGGTAAGTAGGTGAGGTGAGAGAAGGAAAGGGGCATGGTGAGGGGGTGGGCAATTACTGGAGGTTCAAGACATCAAATTTGGAACTTTCCAGTGTAACAATGTAACAATACATTAGAAAATCTAGTTAATTTATGTACTACCGATGATGATGATTGCTGCAAGATTAGCTTTAATTTCCCAAAAGTATGCTTTATTCATAGACTTTTCAAATATGAGGGATACATGGATTGAACATTAATTACCTGACAGAAAGCAAAGAGTGGGAATAAATGGATCCTTCGCCGGCTGCCAGGCTATGACTTGTGAGTGTCACAGAGGCAGGTGCTTCAGCGATTCACCACCTATAAAAACAATTTGACAGAGGTTTCCAAATGTATTTCTAAATTTGTTGACATTAATAAGCGGGTCAAGTTTGTGAGTACAGAGGAGGATGTAAAGAAACTTCATGGAGATTTTTTGAATTTTGAAAATACACTGAACTGTTCAAAAGTCTATATATCACTAGGATAGAACATAGAAATTTACAGCACATCACAGGCCCTTCAGTCCACAATGGTTCTGCCAACTATGTAACCTACTCTTGAAACTGCCTAGAATTTCCCTACTGCATAGCCCTCTATTTTTCTGAGCTCCATGTAGCTATCAAGAGTCTCTTAAAAGACCCTATTGTATCCGTCTCTACCACTGTCGCTAGCAGTGCATTCCACGCACCCACCACTCTCTGTGTGAAAAACTTACCCCTGACATCCCCTCTGTACCTATTTCCAAGCCCCTTAAAACTACGCCCCATTGTGCTAGCCATTTCAGTCCTGAGAAAAAAAACCACACGATCAATGCCTCTCAGCATCTTATACACCTCTATCAGGTCACCTCTCATCCTCCGTCGCTCCAAGGGGAAAAGGCCAAATTCACTCAACCTATTCTCAAAAGGCACGTTCTCCAATCCAGGCAACATCCTTGTAAATCTCCTCGGCTCTATAGAATGTCTCTATAGAATCCACATTTTTCCTGTAGTGAGGTGACCAGAACTAAACACAGTACTCCATGTGTGGTCCACTAAGGTCTTACATAGCTGTGGCATTACCACCCAGCTCTTGCACTCGGTCCCATGGGCCAACACACCATACTTCTTCTTAACGACATTGTCAACCTGTGCAGCAGCTTTGAGTGTCCTATGGGCACAGTCCCCAAGATCTCTCTGATCCTCCACACTACCAAGAGTTTTACCATTATTCTGTCTTCGAATTTGACCTACCAAAATGAACTACTTCACCATTATCTGGGTTGAACTCCATCTGCCACTCCTCAGCCCTATCTTATCGATGTCCCCCTGGTGACCTCTGGCAACCCTCCAGACTAACCACCACACCCCCAACCTTTGTGTCATCTTTGCTTAAGACTTTTGCACAGTACTGTGTTTGTCAACGTGGAGTGGAGAGTGAGTTTGTGAATTTGGCAGGAGCAAAGGAAGCTGGGGAATGACGAGGGTGGAGCGCAGTGGGAGGGGTGTGGGCTTGACGACAGGGAAGGAATGCTGGGGGGGGGGTGGTGGCAGGGGTGCAGACACACCCAGCCCTGAGACACCAGGCAAGGTTATTTGATTCCAAGCAATCAGTTTATTGAAAAAGGATTTAGTGCTTTCCCTGTGTGTATGACAAATTAATTCCTCTCAGGCTTCCAGCCGGGTACAGGTATCGATTTTACCAAAGTTTTGATTACAAACTCTGTGTCATATGATGAAGATGGCAGAGTTTGTTATCAAAATATCGCTTAAAATCGATATCTGTACCTGGCAGGAAGCCCAAGAAGAGTTTATTCATCAATTGGTTTATTGATCATTACAGAATGTCTCTCTGGTGCTTCCCACTCCCTCCCCTCTCCCTTCCCCTTTTCCCAATGATGATTCCCCTCTCCCTGTCCCCATTCCCACTCTCAGTCCATAATAGGGACTCATATCAGAATCAGGTTTATCATCGCTCACATATGTCATGAAATTTGTTTCATTTTTGCAGCAACAGTACAGTGCAATACATAAAATTACTACAGTACTGTGCAAAAGTTTGAGGCACCCTAGATATACATAGAGTATTTGCACCGTATTGTAGTTCATTTGTAATATAACGAGCAAGCACAATCTGGACATTTCCTTCTTTGCAGTCATTGTGCCATGAGCTTAATAAACTCCTTTACAATGCTTCAATGCACCTCATTTCTTCGTGATACTTGGATATACACAGCACGCAAAACAAGATAAATGATCTTGTAGTGCAGTTACAAATTGGCAGGCATGTTTTGTCCGTCACTGAGTGGCGGTTGAAATGAGAATGCAAGTGAGAGCTTAACGTCCAAGGATGCACATTGTATCAGAAGGATGGCAGGTTGGCATAGGTTTTCGGGGTGGCTCTGTTGGTAAAAAATGAAAGCAAATCCTTAGAAAGAAATGACATAGGAGCAGAAGATGTAGAATCCTTTTCAGTAGAGTTAAGAAGCTGGATGGGTTAAAATGTCCAGTGCTGGCAGAATCCAGGAGGAGAAGAAGATGGCGGCGCGACGCAGCGCGCGCGGCCACTCCGGTGAATGATATCCATTATGTGTCAAGTAGGGGACCATGCACATACGGAGGAACATCTGGAGAAACTTCTGAAATGCCCGCTTCACTGCTGCTGTTACTATGTGGTCTGGAATCTCCAGATGGGAGAGCCCTGAAATCCTCGGCTTTGTTTGTTTCGGTGGCCGGGGTGAGGTTGAAGGCGCTCGGCAGAGAATAGCGCTCGGGAAGCTGTATTGGAGGGGCTGGTTGGAGGCTCGAAGTTCTCGGACAGATGGACCTGAGTGTCGGCTATGGTCGGGTGCTTCCAAGGCATCGGCAGTTGTTGGTGCCTGGAGGTTTATGGCAGGGAATTTCTCCCTTTGCCGCCTGCTATTGGGGACTCGGGAGTCAATCGACTTGGGACTTTGAGGCTTTTTTTTACCATGCCCATGGTCTGTTCTTTATCAAATTATGGCGTTGCTTTGCACTGCTGTAACTATATGTTATAATTATGTGGTTCTGTCAGTGTTAGTCTTTGGTTTGTCCTGTTTTTTTGTGATATCACTCTGGAGGAACATTGTATCATTTCTTAATGCATGCATGCATTTCTAAATTGACAATAAACAAGGACTGAGTGTTCTCATAATCTAATCTAATCTAATCTTACTTCTTGCTTTTCATTCAAAAAAATCGATACAGGCCTCTGAACAGTAGCCAATTACACCAGGAGATAGAGAAAAAAATGTCAAAGCTGCAATGGTCATGAAGGGATTTCAATATGCAGGCTGACACCGGATCTGGAGAGAAGGAATTTATTGAGGTAGATTTCCAGAGTAGCTTGTGGTCGAGCCCATTAAGGCTGGTGCTGGGTCCTCTACTTTTCACATTATATATTAATGATCTGGATGGATGAAATTGAAGGCCTTGTGGTCAAGTCTGCTAATGATGCAAAGCTAGGTGGAAAGGGCAGGTAGTTGAGGAAACAGGGAGTCTGCAGAAGGACTTGGTCAGTTTGGGAGAATGGCAAAGTAGATGGAATACAGTGCAGGAGAAGTGCACTGTCATACGCTTTGGTAGAAGGAATAAAGGTGTAGTTTATTTTCTAAATGGAGAGCAAATTCAGGAATCCGAGGGACTTTGGTGTCCTTGTGCAGGATTCCAGGATTCCCAAAAGTTTAATGGCAGGACTTTCATATGATGAAAGACTGGATCGACTAGGCTTATACTTGCTGGAATTTAGAAGATTGAGGGGGGATCTGATTGAAATGTATAAAATTCTGAAGGGATTGGACAGGTTAGATACAGGAAGATTGTTCCCAATGTTGGGGAAGTCCAGAACGAGGGGTCACAGTCTGAGGATAAAAGGGAAGCCTTTTAGGACTGAGATGAGGAAAAACTTCTTCACACAGAGAGTGGTGAATCTGTGGAATTCTCTGCCACAGGAAACAGTTGAGGCCAGTTCATTGGCTATATGTAAGAGGGAGTTAGATATGGCCCTTGTGGCTAAAGGGATCAGGGGGTATGGAGAGAAGGCGGGTACAGGGTTCTGAGTTGGATGATCACCCATGATCATACTGAATGGTGGTGCAGGCTCGAAGGGCTGAATGGCCTACTCCTGCACCTATGTTTCTATGTTTCTATGTTAACTTCCAGGTTATCTCGATAGTGACAAAGGCAAATGCAATGTTAGCATTCACCTTGCGAGGAATAGTATGTAAAAGCAAGGCCGTAGTACTGAAGATGATCCAGCGATGAAAGAATTAAAGTATGCAGAGTACTTGATGAGATGGGGCCTGTACTCACTGCAGTCTCATTGAAACCTGTGGAATATTTTAGAACGGATGTGGATTGGATGTTTCCTGTTGTGGGAGAGTCCAGGACCAGAAGGCACAGCCTCAAATTACAAGGATATCTCTTTGCAACAGAGATGAGAAGGAATATCTTTAGCCAGAGTGGATTGAATCATTGCCATGGATGGCTGTGGAGGCCAAATCATTGGATATATTTAAAGGAGAGGTTGTTAGGTTCTTGATTAGTAAGGTTACAGGGAGAAGTCAGGAGAATGGGATTGAGGAGGAAAAGTAAATGAGCCATGATCAAAAGGCAGAGCAGACATGATGGGCCAAATGACCTAATTTTGTTCCTCTCTCAAATGGTCTGGTGCTCTTACTTTTCTGTGGAAGCGATGCCCTCATAAAGTGCTTGAGAAGCTGGCAGACAGGCCCTGCTCCTGAGTGTCCAGTGCTGGCAAAATCCCGGACAGTTGCATTTCATTCAAGAAGAAAAACACATTTAAATTCCAGAATGTTGGGAAAAGTGTTTTGTATCTGAGTTTGGTGTCAGCATAAGGGCCTAAAATTTCTTGTGCATCAAAAACGGATGCATTAAGCGGGAGCCATTACTCCAGGATCCTCCAAATGATTCTGATATAGTCATAGTCATAGTCATACTTTATTGATCCTGGGGGAAATTGGTTTTCATTACAGTTGCACCATAAATAATAAATAGTAATAGAACCATAAATAATTAAATAGTAATATGTAAATTATGCCAGTAAATTATGAAATAAGTCCAGGATCAACCTATCAGCTCAGGGTGTCTGACCCTCCAAGGGAGGAGTTGTAAAGTTTGATGGCCACAGGCAGGAATGACTTCCTATGACGCTCTGTGTTGCATCTCGGTGGAATGAGTCTCTGGCTGAATGTACTCCTGTGCCCACCCAGTCCATTATGTAGTGGATGGGAGACATTGTCCAAGATGGCATGCAACTTGGACAGCATCCTCTCTTCAGACACCACCGTGAGAGAGCCCAGTTCCATCCCCACAACATCACTGGCCTTACGAATGAGTTTGTTGATTCTGTTGGTGTCTGCTACCCTCAGCCTGCTGCCCCAGCACACAACAGCAAACATGATAGCACTGGCCACCACAGACTCGTAGAACATCCTCAGCATTGTCCGGCAGATGTTAAAGGACCTCAGTCTTCTTCCCTCAAGTTTAAGTTCCTTTTGATACATTGATGATGAACAGACTTTCTGTGAGTGTTTTATTATTTATTCGTTCAGGTTCCTTCAGGTTTTTATAGCCGGGGGTGGTAATGGGGACAAGCTCTCGCTACCTATTAAATGCTCCCAATGGCCTGCATCTCAAATAGCCTCTGACACCCAAGTCCTGCTCTTGGTCTTCAAATGTGGCTTAGCTACTACGCCTGGTGGAACTGTGTCTACTGACAGGTGAAGGGGCAAAGGCGGGTTACTGGCGCCTTAAAACCAGTTGCTTTGGGCAGACGTGGCTCGTCAGCCATGGTTGGCAGCTCCTCTAGGAGGAGGAAATTTCTGATCTTAAACCTCTGCTGCCTTGCGGCTATGTCCATCCATGGGGAAGGCTTCGTTGTGGTCCCTTTATTAGTCTACTTGCACTGCGCTATCTCAGAACTACACTCTGAGTGGCCACTTTATTAGGTACACTTGCTCATTGATGCAAATATCTAATCAGCCAATCGTGCCGCAGCAACTCTATGCATGCCGACATGGTCAAGAGGTTCAGTTGTTGTTTAGACCAGATATCAGAATGGGGAACAAATGTGATCCAAGTGTCTTTGATTGTGGAATGAATGCTGGTGCCAGACAGGGTGGTTCGAGTATCTCAGAAACTGCTGGTCTCCCATGGTTTTCACGCACAATAGTCTCTAGAGCTTACAGAAGAGGGTGCGCAGAACAAAAACAACATCCGGTGAGCAGCAGTTCAGTGGGCAAAAACGGCTTGTTAATGAGAGAGGTCAGAGGAGAATGGCCATACTAGTTCAAGCTGACAGGAAGGCGACAGTAACTCAAATAACCATGTGTTACAACAGTGGTGTTCAGAAGAGCATCTTTGAATGCACAATATGTAGATCCTTGAAGTGGATGGGCTACAGCAGCAGAAGACCATGAATATACACACAGTAGCCACTTTATTAGGTATGGGAGGTAACTGAGTGTGTATTCTGCATTTTGTGTTCTCTTTTGTACTACATCTACTACTACTACTACTACGTCAACTCAGGCCTAGGGGGCCGGCGTCAAGCACGATGATGGACTCTCCACTTCTCCCTCTCCCTCACCAGTGTGTTCAGTTCATCTACATTAGCCACGCTGCTGTCTTCTAGGAGCGTGTTGACTACAGTCTTGGGAGGGCGCCCAGGGTTCATCCTCCCGTGCTTGGGCTCCCATATGATGACTAGGCTGGCAGGTAGCTCAGGGTGGTGTAGACAGTGCCCCGCTAGTTGCAGTCTTCTCGCTTTGATTTTAGTGGAGAGCATCGGCAGGTTGTTTAAGAGCTCGACGCTCGTCATGTGCTGTTGCCAACTCACATCAAGAGCCATCCGGAGCATTCATGTACAGCAACCATCACATCGTCTTGGTGAGTGTCCACGTCTCGCATCCGTACGTGAGAATGGACTCTATGACTGCTATGAAAATCCTCTTTTTAAGCCCTCTGGTCAGGTTCAACTTCCAGATTTCCTTCATGTCGTTCATAGCCCTCCACACCAGTGCCTTCTGTATCTTTATGTCCTTCTCCGAACTCATCATTCTTGACCCGAGGTACTTGTAGTCAAAGACTTTCTTAATGGTATTGTTCTCTACGGTCTTGAGAGGACCTTTGTCACAGTTAAACGCCATGTACTCTGTCTTTTTAGCGTTTAGGTGAAGTCCAACTTTATTGCATTCTGTTTCCACTTTTGTCAGCAGCTGCTGTGCTTCCTCCATCTGGTCAGAGAGCAGGACTATGTCATCTGCAAAATCGAGATCTGTGAGCATAACTGGTCTGACCCTTTTGGTTGGTCCTGGTTTTGTGGTAAAACTAAGCTTGTCATGATCTTTGGTAACTTGACGCAGAGCGTAATCAAGGACGATTATAAAGATGTAGGGTGTCAGAGTGTCTCCTTGCAGCACACCAGCTAGGAGCTCGAACACTGCTGTTTCTGTCTGGTGATACAACTTTCGCCATGGTTTTGGTATAGCTGGACTCTATTGCTCTCAGTAGATGGTCTGGCACTCTGTAAGCTTTCAGGATCTTCAGCATTTTACCCCGGTGAATGGAATCAAAAGCTTTGCGAAAATCGATGTAAGTAAGCACGGCTGGTAGGTTGTTCTTCTTGACTTCATCGATGATCCTACGGAGAGCAAGTATTTGCATTACTGTTGTGCGCTTCTGCCGAAAACCATTCTGATTAAATCTTAGCTTAGGGTCAATGGCGGTACGAATCCTGTTCAAGACCATCCAATTGTATAACTTTGCTAAGATGCAGATCAAGCTGATACTGCCTACTGTGAAGCGAATCAGGAAGAGTCGGATCTCGAAACATCCTGACGTCGTCACTGCAAGAAGTGTGGTCAATGCTTGTCATGCTGAACTTAGGACCAAAACAGAAGAGCTAAGAGACAAGTTCAAGAAAGCAAAGAAGAATTTCTTCACCACCTACGACAGACTGAAGGAAGAGGGATTAGCTGAGAGGATTAGAGAGATAGAAGCTGCTAATGAAGACATGCAGCTTGGAGAAGCATGGCGCCTAGTCGATGAGATCAATAGACGGAAGAAGTCCCCATCAGGTCAAATAAGTGGTAAAACAGCAGAGGACCGTGTCTTGACAAGGTTTACCCACTTTAAGAACCTGCTGGGAAGCCCTCCAACGATCACGGAAGAAGAAGAGGACATACCCATGATACTAACGCAAGTCGACATCAATGACGGCCCACTCACCATTGAGGAACTGAAGGCGGACAAATATGCACTCAAACAGGGCAGGAGCACTGGACCAGATGGGATACCACCAGATGTCCTGAAGAACTGCAACTTGGACGACATCTTGCTGGACATATGTAATATGGCACTGATGAAAGGGGACAAACCAGAACAGTGGTCACTCTCAAACATTATCCCAGTCCCTAAGTCTGGACCCCTCACAAAGACAGATAACTACCGCGGTATCAGCTTGTAAGTACATCAATATACTTGAACAATGTCTCAAAAAGGCAGCATCCATCATTAAGAATCCTCACGACTCAGGGCATGCCCTGTTCTCATTGCTACTATCAGGAAGGAGGCACAGGAACCCAAAGGCACACACTCAAATGATTCAGGAACAGCTTCTTCCCCTCTGCCATCAGATTTCTGAATGGACATTGAAACCATGAACACCACCTCACTACTTTCTTTTATTTTCCACTTTTTTCTTTTTTTATTCTCTTTTTGCATTATTTATTTTATTTAACCGTTTTTATATATATACTTAATGTAATTCACAGTTAAGCATGGCAATGCACTGCTACTGCATAACACATTTCACAACATTTGCCGGTGATATTAAACCTAATTCTGATTCTGATTCGTATGTAGGAAGTCACCTGGATTGCGTACAAGCTAAAGGTTCTCACTGCACCCCAGTACACATGATGATAGTAAACCAATTACCAGTTCCTGTCCTGTGCTTTAGCATGATTTCCAACAGAATATTTATGTAAGCAATTTGACAGCAGAGAGAAACTGAAACCCTCAAAAATAAATGTTTTTATCCTAATGAGCAATGCTTCCTGCTGTGTTTTATTGAATCTGGCCAATCCTACCAAGATTCTACCATCCTAATATTCCCTCAGACTATGGCTGACTGGTATCATAACTACAAACTCTTGCTCAGTGTCAGGGAGGACCAAGGAGCTGATTGTAGACTTCAGGAGAGGGAAATCAGAGGTCCATGAGCCAGTCCTCATCAGAGAATCAGAAATGGAGAAGGTTAGCAGCTTTAAATTCCTGGTGTTACTATTTCACAGGACCTGTCCTGGAACCAGAACGTAAATGCAATTGTGAAGGAAGCATGGCAGTACCTTTACTTCCTGGGGAGTTTGCAGAAATTCGGTATGACATCAAAAACTTAGGCAAACTTCTGTAGATGTGTAGTGGAGAGTATATCCTCCTGGGAGGGGGGAGAAGATGGCAGTGCGACGGCAGCGCGCGCGGCCACTTCGGTGACGAATATCTGTTATCGGTCAAGTAGGGGACCGTGCACAATTCTGATTTGACTGAAACAGACATGAAAGAACAGTGGAACATCTGGAAAACTTCTGAAATGCCCACTTCGCTGCCGCTGCTACTGTGTGGTAACTGGAATCTCTGGAGCTGAAGGCCCCAAAATCCTCGGCTTTGCGTGTTTTAGTGGCCGGGAAGAGGTCGAAGGCGCTCGGCAGAGGATGGCGCTCGGGAGGCTGTATCGGAGAGGCTGGTCGGAAGCTCGGAGTTTTCGGACGGATGGAGTCAGTGTCGGCTGGGGTCGGCTGCTTCCAAGGTATCGGCAAGCTGACGATGCCCGGAGGTTTATGGCAGGGAGTTTCTCCCTTTTGCCACCTGCTATCGGGGACTCGGGAGTCGATCGACTTGGGACTTCGAGACTTTTTTTTTACTGTGCCCATGGTCTGTTCTTTATCAAATTATGGTATTGTTTTGCACTGCTGTAACTATATGTTATAATGATATGGTTCTGTCAGTGTTAGTCTTTGGTCTGTCCTATTTTCTGTGATATCACTCTGGAGAAACACTGTATCATTTCTTAATGCATGTATGCATTTCTAAATGACAATAAAAGAGGACTGAGTGTTCTCATAATCTAAATCTAAATCTATTGACTGGCTGTATCACTGCTTTGTATGGAAACACTAACGCCTTTGAATGGAAAATCCTACAAAAGGTAGTGGATTTGGCCCAGTCCATCACAGGTAAATCCCTCCCAACCATTGAGCACATCTACATGAAACACAGTCGTAAGAGATTTCCACCAGCCAGACCATGCTCTTTTCTCACTGCTGCCGTCAGGCAGAAGGTACAGAGCCTCAGGACTTGCACCACAAGGTGCAAGAACAGTTACTACCCCTCAACCATCAGGCTTGTGAATAAAAGGAGATAACTACACTCACTTGCCCCTTCACTGAAATGTTCCTACAACCAATGATCTCACTTTAAGGATTCTTTATCTCATTATCTCATGTTCTCGTTATTTATTGCTATTTATTTATATTTGCATTTACACAGTTCATTGCCTTCTGCACTCTGGTTGATCTTTCATTGATCCTGTTATAGTTACTATTCTATAGATTTCCTGAGTATGCCCACAGGAAAATGAATCTCAGGGTTGTTTATGGTGGCATCCACGTACAGAATTTTGATAGTCATAGCTTTTTTTTGAACTACTGTTGCAGGTTACTGAGTGACAGCAGCCCTTGTTGTGTTGTTAAGGAATGAAGTCCAGGATTTAGACCCTGTGACTTTGAAATAACTGTAATAAACTTCTAAGTCAGAGCCATGTGTGACTTGAATGGGATCCACTCGGGAGCATGTTTTAAACATCAAATATATGGGAGGGGGAAGTGTTGGCAAAGTAATTCAAAGCTTTTGATATGCGAAATGGTTAGCTCATCCTGAAATAGAATTTGGGTTCAGAGGCTGTAAAGACCAAGAAAATAAAAATGATTTTATTTTAAGAAAGGTTTTATACAAAAAGTTGAGAATCAAACATCAGAATCAGTATTAAAATCAGGTTTGTTATCAATGACTTATGTCGTGAAATTTGTTATTTTGAGGCAGCAGTACTATGTAATACATAAAAAATTATTATACAGTCCTGTGGGAAAGTCTTAGGGACACATATATAGCTAAGGCTTTTGCACAGTACTGCAGTAATTTTATGTATTGCACTGTACTGCTGCCGCAAAAAGAAACAAATTTCATGACAGAGATGAGTGATGATAAACTATATTCTCATTTGGATCTCTATTTGTGGACTGAGAGTGGGAAGGGGGCAGGGAGAGGGGAGGGAGCGGGAAGCACCAGAGAGACATTCTGTAATGATCAATAAACCAATTGTTTTGGATTGAAATGACCTTTCCTGGTCCTGAGGGCTGGGTGTGTCTGTACCCACGCCAGCCTCCAGCCCTGGCACTCCTTCTCTGCCACCTGTCCCACACCCTTCCCGTGGCACACCACCCTCGCCATTCCGAACATCCTTTGCAATAAGAAATATATAAAAAATAAATAAAATAGTGCAAGAACAGAGCAAGATAGTAAGATTGTGTCCATGGTTCATTGACCATTCAGAAATCTGATAGCTGAGGGGAAGGAGCTGTTCTAAAAACATTGAATGGAATATAGGACCAGAAGATCATAAGATACAGGAGCATAATTAGGCCATTTGACCCATCAAGTCTGCTCCACCATCTCATCATGGCTGATCCATTTTCCCTCTCAGCCCCAATGTCCTGCCTTCTCCCCATATCCGTTCATGCCCTGAACAACCAAGAATATACAACCTCCGCCTTAAATATGGCATGATCATTGACTTCTCTAACTTCCGTTAATACCCCACCTCCCTTTCATACCCCATCCATTATTTATTTATTATTATTATTAATTTTTTTCCTCTTTCTCTTTTCTCTCCCTCTGTCCCTCTCACTATACCCCTTGCCCATCCTCTGGGTTTTACCCCCTCCTCCTTTTCTTTCTCCCTGGGCCTTCTGTCCCATGATCCTCTCATATCCCTTTTGCCAATCAACTTTCCAGCTCTTAGCTCCATCCCTCTCCCTCCTGTCTTCTCCTATCATTTCGGATCTCCCCCTCCCCCTCCCACTTTCAAATCTCTTACTATCTCTTCTTTCAGTTAATCCTGACGAAGGGTCTCGGCCCGAAACATCGACTGTACCTCTTCTTAGAGATGTTGCCTGGCCTGCTGCGTTCGTCAGCAATTTTTATATGTGTTCCTTAAATATACCCAATGACTTTGCCTCCACAGCTGCCTGTGGCAATGAATTCCACAATTCACCACACACTGGCTAAAGAAATTCCTCCTCATGTCCATTCTAAAAGGATGCCCCTCTATTCTGAGGCTGTGTCCTGTAGTCTTAGACTCCCCCACCAGAGGAAACATCCTCTTCATATCCACTCTGTCGAGGCCTTTCAACGTACGATCAGTTTCAACGAGGACACCCCTTATTCCTCTCATATGATAAGTCTTTCTATCCCAGAAACATTTCCCTAGGCCTTCTTTGAGCCCCCTCCAATGTCAGCACATCCTTTCTTGGATAAGGAGCCCAAAATTGCTCACACTACTCGAGGTGAGGCCTCACCAGTGCTTTATAAAGTCTCAACATTACATCATCCACCGCTGTGATAAAGCAGGGTTTGCAGTTTATAAGGGTCATATGAAAGTGCTTTAAACACATAAACTGAGTCCAGAGCACAGCCTTTATTTTGTTGAAGAAAGGGCAGAGCACAGCAAGCTCCCACAAACAACAATGCAACAAACTTTGGGTCTGTTTTTCTCAGTACTCATGGTTAAGTATTACTGAGCGATACCTTGCCGATTCCTTATCAGAATGCTCCAATGGGATCTCTTATTGCTGATTAAGATAGTGGAGGAGACCCAGTTTCATGTTTCACTCAGAGGGAGACACCTCTATCAGGGATTCACTGGAGTGTCAATCTACATGTCTTATATATTTTATTTACTGAGATACAGCACGAAATAGCCCCTTTCAGCCTTCCGAGCTATGCCCTCAGCAACCCTAGACTCATCACGGGACAAGTCACAATGACCAATTGACCTTCCTCCAGTTTAAGGTGGTGCTGCTGAATCTCGGCGACTTCTGGCTGGTGGCCAATGAACAAGGAAAATGGCTAAGTACTTTGTTAGTCGCTCTTTTTCTGGAAAATGATTGTCGCAAAGCAGTAGCCTGTAACTTCCCTTTGGACTTGGAGGCAGTCTGCTGTGGCAGAACCAAGGTGAGGCAGGGGGTCCATCGCCAAAAGCGAGGAAGGCCCGAGGTTCGGTCGATTTAAACACCAGGTCGAATTGGAAAGGTTGGGTACAGGCCCAACCGAGGCTCTGATGTCCAGGCCCAGAGCATATTGAAGCGACTGAACCCAATGTTTGGACGATTTAGGCGCAGGGCCAAATTGAAAAGGTCAGGGTGTCGGGACCTGAGGTGAGGGACGGGCCAGTTCAGCTCGATATGTAGCTCTGTGCCGAACTAAGAGTCTGTGGACAAACTCTCCTTGTGGACTTCAGTTCAGAACGCTATTTGCTTACGTTTACTGTTTGCATGATTTGTTTTTTTTTCCTCTGCACGTTGTTTGTTCGACAGAGTTCTTTTTATGGGTTCTTTTGGGTTTCCTTGCTCTGTGGCTGCCTGTAAGGAGACAAATCTCAAGGTTGTATAATATATACATACTTTGATAATAAATGTACTTTGAACTTTGAACCTACCAACTGGTATGTTGTTGGACTGTGGGAAGAAACCGGAGCACCCAGAGGAAACCCACATGGTCACGGAGAGAACGTACAAACTCCTTACAGGCAGTGGTGGGAATTGAACCCTGCGTTGCTGGGTACTGTAAGGTGTTGTCCTAACCACTACGTTACCATGCCACCTCCATGTCCTTGCTGAAGAGTGGATCCTGACCCTGGGAGACTGTCACTCAGTGTCTATGTACTGAGCAAATTTCCCTCTAATTTGTAATGACTAGTGTGCGCTAAAATTTTGTACTGTGCAGTTTTTGTCTAGTGACGCACTGAATAATTTCCTCAATGAAAAACAGTACAAATAAGCCAGTTCTAAAATCTGCAGACTAATCATCGCAAACTCCACATTGTCAACACCGTCTGCACCAGACACCGGAGAAGGAAACGTGATTGTGTACGATCGTGAAATGTACTTAGCATGCCAACGAGGTAGAGGGTGACAGCCTGTTGTGCGCAGTTTAAATTCTTTTGTGCCCCAGTAGCAAAAGATCCATGCGCATGCACACCGTAGAGGGAATGTTGGTACTGAGGCACAATTTGATGGTATCCAGTGAAGGGATGGTCCGTTGATGTGGTTGTGTGGAATCAGGTACAGTGCTAAGCACTGTATCGTTAAACAGTGATGCCCTAGTAATGTAACAGTCTGTTACGACGAAGCAGGGTCACAGGCTTGCTAAGTGAGATTACATGTAAGCCCATTGTCCATTTATTTACAAACAGTAAAACATTCCACCAAACATCTAAGTCACATTAAGTTACAACAGTAAACGTTCAGTAACGCTTCAACCTCAACAGGTACCTCATTAAGTTTCCCCAAGTTACACAAGTACAAACTGAACATTCAGCAAGCAGATAGTTCACCAAGAACGCGCGTGGGCCCTCCTGTATCTGCGGCACACGTTCCCCAGACGGTGCTCGTCAGCCGTGGCTGGCAGCTCATCTAGGAGCAGGAAAACCCTGATCTCAAACTTCCGCTGCCTTGTGGCTGTACCCACTCATGGGGAGGACTTTGGGAGTAAACCCTGAGGGAACTATCTGGGGCTGGAATCTCGAAGGCAGTGCTACGTTGAGTTCAACACGGACTGGCAACTCCCGCAACGCTGCTGGTGCCAGACTGTATCAGTCTCTGCAGATCCTTTGGGTTTATCAGATGTGTGGAGAGGGGGAGCTTGCTACATGGGGAACAGCTTGCTCTCCATATCGTACTGCCCAGGCTTAAGTATCTGGACAGCTAGGACGTAACATCTATGGTAGACCCTGACTGATGGAGGCCTCATCATTTTCCCAATAGTTCCTCAGCATTGGTCACGACCTCAGTGCAAAGAGGAGTGCCCGGAGATGAAGGGGAGCCCCTGGGGCACCCAAAGTGGGACAGTGGGTTAGTGTTTTCCTTTGAACGACTTGCATGGTTTTTCTTTGTTTCGTGCCTATCTGGAGAAGACGAATCTCAGAGTTGTGTACTGCATACGTACTTTGAAAATAAATGAACCTTTGAACCTTTGAAACTGGACACCAATGCTGTGGCGCACACGGCAACCAATGGGAAAGAGCTGGCCCGTCCCTTCGATGACCGGCACGGCAGAAGCAGCTTTCGACTGACAGAGTGTTAAATACCACCGATTGCATTAAACTCTTGTCATGTTGTTGCTGTTGTGAAGCATCTTATCGTCTCCCTGTCAATTATCATTACAGCGTTTTCTATTAAAAGCCTCTCTTTAGTTAATTGTTGCTGTTGCCATCATTAGATGCACTAAGGCAGTGATAAAGAACTGGATGCCTGCATGCAAAAACAGATCTACCAGACTGATGTTAAGGTTCTCAACCACAACACAAATGTATCAGATACCACAGGCAAGCTGGGATTTTGAACCATTCTTCAGTTCTCCAGGACTTCATGTTCCTCTTCTGTCCTGTATCACCCTTCGATCTTCCAATGCGACGGAAAGCTCTGGTTTTTGGAACTTCTCCAGAAAGGGACAGCACGGCAGCATAGTGGCTAGCGCAACCCTTCACAGTACCAGCGACCTGGGTTCGATTCCCGTGGCTGCCTGTAAGGAGTTTGTACGTCTGTAGGATTTCGCAAATAAAGTGATGTGAGGGATCTTAAGTTTAAGAAATAAACTCATAGCAATGCGTTTATTGAACTCCAAATCCTGAATATAAAGCTAAAAGTCCTTTATGTAATTATGTCATCACGTCAGACCGGCCTCGTAAAGGGAACCCCAACTCCATGTCGGTGGTTGTGGATTATGTATGTTTCCACCAATTCCATTATCCTATACGTTCTCCCTGTGTCGGCGCCAGGTGCTCTGGTTTCCTCCCACAGTCCAAAGACATACTGATTAGTAGGTTAATTGCCCCGTGATCAGGCTAAGGTTAAATCGAGGGATTGCTGGGCAGCATGGGTCGAAGGGCCGGAAAGGCCTATTCAAAGTGCGACCAACCCCTGATTTAACCCTGGATCTGGTGCCTTCCCAGCGGATATGATGAATAAGCTCTTCTCGGGCTTCCAGCTGGGTACAGCCATCAATTTTAACTGACATTTCGATGACAAACTCTGCCATCTTCATCAGGGATGATGCCTAAGCATGTCTAGCCCGGTGGTATTTACACCCCACGTCATCCGTCCCTCCTGATTGGTTAGTCCTCAACCAATCAGTTTTCTGCTGTCCCACCTTGCTTACAATCAGATTCCAGTTCTTACTTAGAGTGAGACCTTCACCTTTGTTAAAATTCTTTCCCTCTAGTTTTAGTTCAATGACTTCCTTCACCAGACGGTCCCAAAAACTATTGGTATGGCACAGCAGTTGTGCGATGCAGAATCCTTCTTATTGTACTAGCGAACTGTTTAATACTCTATAACGGCGGGGTGGAAGATGTCCTCGAGCCTGGTGGTAAATGCTTTCAGGTTTTTGTAACTTCTGCCTGTTGGGAGAGGGAAGAAGAGAGAATGTCCAGCATGGGTGGGGTGTTTGATTATGTTAGTTGCCTTACTGAAGTAGAGAGGAGTGTAGACAGAGTTCGTGGAGTGGAGGCTGGTTTCTGAGATGTGTTGAGTTGCGAGCACAACTGATCTAATTCACGTGCCCCATCCTAGAACGTTACCTCTGTCAGGTATGATGGGAAAATCAGTCATTAGAAACTCAGTCTTTTTTTGCAGCTCTGGGTGGCTGGGTGGCATCTATAAGTTTGCTGACGACACAACCATTGCTGGCAGAGTTTCAGATGGGGACAAGAGGCTGTACAGGAGCGAGATATATCAGATAGTTGAGTGGTGTTGCAGCAACCACCTTGCACCCATTGTCAGTAAGACTGAAGAACTGATTGTGGGTTTCAGAACGGGTAAGATGAGGGAACTCACACCGGTCCTCATAGAGAGCTTAGAAGTGGAAAGAGTGAGCATTTTCAAGTTCCTGGGTGTCAATATCTCTGAAGACCTAACCTGGACCCAACATTTTGATGCAACTATAAAGAAGGCACGACAGTGGCTATATTCCATTAGGAGTTTGAGATTTGAATGGTGTCAAGTTAGGAAAAGGGGAAGTACAACAAGATCTAGGTGTCCTTATCCAACAGTCACTGAAAGCAAGCATGCAGGTACAGCAGGCAGTGAAGAAAGCTAATGGCATGCTGGTCTTCATAACAAGGGGAGCTGAGTATAAGAGCAAAGAGGTCCTTCTGCAGTTGTACAGGGCCCTGGTGAGACCACACCTGGAATATTGTGTACAGTTTTGGTCTCCAAATTTGAGGAAGGACATTCTAGCTATTGAGGGGGTGCAGCGTAGGTTCACGAGGTTAATTCCCGGGATGGCGGGATTGTCATATGTTGGAAGATTGGAGCAACTGGGCTTGTATACACTTGAATTTAGAAGGCTGAGAGGGGATCTGATTGAAACATATAAGATTATTAAGGGATTGGACACGCTAGAAGCAGGAAACATGTTCCCGATGTTGGAGGAGTCCAGAACCAGAGGCCACAGTTTACGAATAAGGGGTGGACCATTTAGAACAGAGTTGAGGAAAAACTTTTTCACATAGAGGGTTGTGGTTCTGTGGAATGCTCTGCCTCAAAAGGCAGTGGAGGCCAGTTTTTCTGGATTCTTTCAAAAAAGAGTTAGATAGAGCTCTTAAAGAGAGCGGAGTGAAGAGATATGGGGAGAAGGCAGGAACAGGGTACTGATCGTGGATGATCAGCCATGATCACAGTGAATGGTGGTGCTGGCTCGAAGGGCTGAATGGCCTACTGCTGCACCTATTGTCTATTGTCTATTTGGTATATCACCAAAAACACTTACAGATTTCTGCAGATATACCAAGGAAAGTATTCTGACTGGCTGCGTCACTGTCTAGTGTGGAGGGCAGAGGCTACTGCAGGGAGTTGTAAACTCAGTCAGCTCCACCATGGACACCAGCCTCTGTAGTATTCAGAACATCTTCAAGGAGCGATGCCTCAAAAAGGCAGCGACCATCGCTAAGGACCCCCATCACCCAGGTCTTGCCCTCCTCTCATTGCCACCATCAGGAAGGAGGTACAGAAGCCTGAAGGCACACATTCAGCAATTCAGGAACAGCTTCTTTCCCTCTGCCATCTGATTTCTGAATGGACATTGAACCCATGAACACTGCCTCACAACACACACAACGGGCAGCCATCTATGCAAAAGTGTACAGCCTACGTTTCAGACTGAGACCCCTCATCAGAATCAGAATCAGGTTTATTATCACCGGCGTGTGTCGTGAAATTTGTTAACTTAGCAGCAGCAGTTCGATGCAATACATAACATAGAAGAAAAAAATAACAATAAATAAATAAACCAATTACAGGATATGAATGTTGAATAGATTAAAAATCGTGCAAAGAAACAGTAATACTATATATTAAAAGAAGTGAGTTAGTGTCACACAATTACAGCTGTGAAGATCCCTGCTGCACCTGATGACCCTGTGATCTCCGTCTCAGAGGCTGACGTTAGACTGTCTTTAAAGAGAGTGAACTCTCTCAAGGCGGAAGGTCCTGATGGAATACCTGGGTAAGGCTCTGAAAATCTGTGCCAACCAACTAGCAGGAGTACTCGAGGACACTTTCAACCTTTCACTGGCTGGGAGTTCCCACTTGCTTCATAAAGGCAACAATTATACCAGTGCCTAAGAAGAATGATGTGGTCTGCCTTAATGACTATGGCCCAGTAGCACTCACATCGACAGTGATGAAATGCTTTGAAAGGTTGAACTCCTGCCTCAGCAAGGGGAAGAAGCTGTTCCTGAATCGCTGAGTGTGTGCTTTCAGGCCTCTGTACCTCCTACTTGATGGTAACAGTGAGAAAAGGGCATGCCCTGGGTGCTGGTGGTCCTTAATAATGGACGCTGCCTTTCTAAGACACTGCTCCCTGAAGATGTCCTGGGTACTTTGTAGGCTAGTGTCCAAGATGGAGCTGACTAGATTTACAACCTTCTGCAGCTTCTTTTGGTCCTCCCCATACCAGACAGTGATGCAGCCTGTTAAACGGCTCTCCACGGTACATCTATAGAAGTTTTAGAGTGTATTTGTTGACATGCCAAATCTCTTCAAGCTCCTAATGAAATATAGCCACTGTATTGCTTTCTCTATTACTGCATCGATATGTTGGGACCAGGTTAGATCCTCAGAGATTTTGACACCCAGGAACTTGAAGCTGCTCACTCTCTCCACTTCTGATCCCTCTATGAGGATTGGTATGTGTTTCTTTGTCTTACCCTTCCGGAAGCCCACAATCAGCTCTTTCGTCTTACTGACGTTGAGTGCCAGGTTGTTGCTGCGGCACTATTCCACTAGTTAACATGTCTCACTCCTGTACACCCTCTCATCACCACCTGAGATTCTACCAACAATGGTTGTATTGTCAGCAAATTTATAGATGGTATTTAAACTATCCCTAGCCATACAGTCATGTGTATACAGAGAGTAGAGCAGTGGGCTAAGCACACACCCCTGAGGTGCACAGTGTTGATCATCAGCGAAGAGGATATGTTATCACCAATCTTCACAAGTTGTGGTCTTTCAGTTAGGAAGGATCCAATTGCAGAGGGAGGTACAGAGGTCCAGGTTCTGCAACTTCTCAATCAGGATTGTGGGAATGATTGTATTAAATGCTGAGCTATAGTTAATGAACAGCATCCTGACATAGGTGTTTGTGTTGTCCAGGTGGTCTAAGGCCATGTGGCGAGCCATTGAGATTGTGTCTGCTGTTAACCTATTGTGGCGGTAGGCAAATTGCAATGAGTCCAGGTCCTTGCTGAGGCAGGAGTTCAGTCTAGTCATGACCAACCTCTCAAAGCATCTCATTACTGTCAATGTGAGTGCTGCCGGGTGATAGTCATTAAGGCAGCTCACATTATTCTTCTTAGGCACTGTTATGATTGTTGCCTTTTTGAAGCAAGTGGGAACTTCTGCCCGTAGCAGTGAGAGGTTGAAAATGTCCTTGAATACTCCCGCTAGTTGATTAGCACAGGTTTTCAGAGCCTTACCAGGTACTCCATCTGGACCTTCCACCTTGCGAGGGTTCACTCTCTTTAAAGCCAGCCTAACATCGGCCTCTGAGACGGAGATCACAGGGTCATCAGGTGCAGCAGGGATCTTCACAGCTGTAGTTGTGTTCTCCCTTTCAAAGCAGGCATAGAAGGTGTTGAGTTTATCTGGTAGTGTAGCATCGCTTCCATTCACGCTGTTGGGTTTCGCTTTGTAAGAAGTAATGTCTTGCAAACCCTGCCAGAGTTGCCGTGCATCCAATGTCGCCTCCAACCTCGTTCAAAATTGTTTCTTCGCCCTTGAAATAGACCTCCGCAAATCATACCTGGTTTTCTGGTACAGGCCTAGGTCGCCAAACTTGAATGCCACAGACCTGGCCTTCAGCAGACGACGTACCTCCTGGTTCATCCACGGCTTTTGGTTTGGGGCTGTACAGTAAGTCTTTGTAGGCGCACACTCATCCACACAGGTTTTAATGAAGTCGGCAACAACTGCAGCATACTCATCCAGATTCGAAGGTGAATCTCTGAATGCAGTTGCTGCCTGGCCTGCCGAGTTCCTCCAACATTTTGTATGTGCTGCTTGGATTTCCAGCATCTGCAGATCTTCTCTTGTTTGTATTAACACTACCTCAGTACTTTTTTATTTCTATTTTTTGTAGTACTTATTTAATTTAACTATTTAGTATATATTAACTTACTGTAATTCCCAGTTTTTTCCCTATTATTTTGTATTGCATTGTACTGCTGCTGCAAAGACAACAAATTTCTTGACATATGCCAGTGATATTAAACCGTATTCTGATTCTGATTTAGATTCTGTAAGTTGAGCAGTAGCCTGGCAGGTACTGTTGCTATCTCACGGTCCCAACGATGCAGGTGTGAATCTGATTGCTGGTATTGTCTGTGTGGAGTTTGCAAGTTCTCTCAGGGTTTCTGCCAGGTGCTCCAGTTTCCTCCAAGCTCCCAAGAGTGTGCTGTTTATCAGGCTAATTGACTCCTAGCTCACCTTAATGTAAGTACATGGTTGGAGAATCAGGGTGAAGTTGGTGGGCTTGTGAGAAAGAATAATTTACAGGTAAGTAGATGAATAAAAAGAATTGGTTGGCTTGTCTCGAGAGTAGGCACTGATTTGTTGGGCCAGGTGGCTTCTTCATATGTTTTAGTAAAGAAATACTGTCACGTGACCGGCAACAATGCATATAGAATTGAATCAGGTTTTATAAACAAATAAACAATTATTAAACGCCGCTCAAAATTAGTAAAAAGATAAACAAACGAAAACCTTAACCGGAAGTAAACTGCTATGCGGCCATTGGTAAATTCAAACACAGTTCTTCGAATGGTAAATTTGAAAATCCAAGGCATTTATACAGTCAATTAGGAGAGACTTTCCTGAAGTAAAGAATTCCTCGAAGACACGACGTTACTGTCGATCCCAGCCAGAACCTGCCTTGTTCGCAGGATTCACGATGATGAAAATAAAACGGTTTAAAGGCACTGACCTTTTTCCTCCGTAGACTAGATTAGATACTGCGCAACCTATTCTGCTTTTTTTTTTAGCAGAGGTTATCTCATGCAGATCACTCTTTCTTGAACGAATTCTATAATGGTCGATCCTCTCCAAAAAACCACTGAACGACTCCTTCAGGTTCCCGTCTTCACTCTCTAATATTACTGAAAAGGTATATCAACAAATCTGGCAGCTATTGGTGAAACTGCCGGCCCAACACTTCTGTACCTTACAACAGACAGTAAAACTCCGTTTTAAAATTAAACTGCATCATAAGACTAATACACAGCGTAGCGGAGTATCTGACTGATGATCTAACTGAAAACCAACTGCGTCACCAGGGGTCTACACTTATATACCTGGTGAGAACAGGTCATCATGTGACCTCACATCGGCGGGAAAATTATCATGTGACCTCCGCAAGACCATTACATCATCCCCATAAGACAGTCACAAGATATCCATGAGGTATGTAACAATACTCTTCACTATTATTTTTTCAGTGGTGTACTGTTGATCAGGGTGGTAGGGTGGAGATACGTCTCTGTGAAAGAAGATGTTAGGCGCTATTTCCCTCCGCTAGCCTGCAGGTCACCCTTGAGCAAGGTGTAGCGTCTGCTTAGCGCCTCGATCAGGGTCACGTGAAGCCATGACAGCAGGTGGTGGATGGTCATATGAGCAACTGGTGCATATCACAAGTCCTGCTTATGCGACCACTGACGCCAGGCACACAACCTCTGAAGAGTATTGGTAAAGGCTGGGGTCACTCGTCTTGTAAAGACACTGCCCAGAAGAAAGCAATGGCACACCGTTTCTGTAGAAAAATTTGCTAAGAACAATCACGGTCACGTAGACCATGATCGCCCACATCGCACGACACGGCATATTGTAACGATGATGACTGTTAACCAGGGACAGGAAAAATCCCAATGAATATCCTTACTTTAGGAGCTGCCATGTGTGAGCTTGTGAGAGAGAATTTCAATAAGCGATGTTCAATAAAAGATTGCATTGGTCACAATTAGGGACACGATTTGAATCAGAGCCAGAATCAGGTTTATTATCACGGACCTGTGCCTGTGGCTCAGGCTTACACAGAGCAGGTTTTACCTCTGTATGCTATGAGCAATCTCCTCATTAATAAAGGCAAGGTCATCCCCAAGGTTTTCTGCTGCATAGTAAACGCCCAGAGCCATGCTCACAGTTCTCTGTGACGTTCAAAACAAAAGAGGGTTTTTACTTTGCTGTGCGGTCAACCCTTCGAGTGCTCTGCTTGTGCAGTTTTCACTGCATTTCTTTTTGTTTTCCTTTCTGTACTAATTTGTTCTGGGTGGCAGGAAGGAGATACATCTGCACCAAAGGAGGTGTAAGGTGCTCCTTCCCTCTACCAACCTGCAGGTCAGCCTAGTGCAAGGTGTAACACCTGCTTAGCCCCCTCATTCAAGGTCAGGTGAAACCATGGGAGCAGGTGGATGATCGTATGAGCAGCGACCACTGACGCCAGGCAGACAATCTCTGAAGAGCATTGATAGCGGCTGGGGTCACCCGTCTTGTAAAGACACTGCCTCGAAGAAGACAATGGCAAATCATTTCTGTAGAAAATTTGCCCAGAACAGTCATGGCCATGGAAAGACCATGATCGTCTACATCATACAACATGGCACATTATGATGATGTCATATGACATGGCACATAGTGATGATGATAATGATGACCAATTTGTTTGAAGCTTCTCAAAATCTGTCCTGCTGTTAAAAGACTATTGACTTGTTCCCTACAATGATAAGATGGACTCTTGACCCCATAACCAACCTCATTATGACCTTGCATCTTTATAGGCATCCGTTAGTCTCGTGAGACCATCGGTTTGCGCCTTGGAAGGTTTCCAGGGCACAGGCCTAGGCAAGGTTGTATGGAGGACTGGCAGTTGCCCATGCTGCAAGTCTCCCCTCTCCACGCCACTGATTTTGTCCAAGGAAAGGGCACTAGGGCTAATAGAGCTTGGCACCAGTGTCGTCGCAGAGCAATGTGTGATTAAGTGCCTTGCTCAAGGACACAACACGCTGCCTCAACTGAGGCTCGAACTAGCGACCTTCAGATCACTAGACCGACGCCTTAACCACTTGGCCATGCGCTAACACTCTTGCATCTTACTGTATACGTATTATGCATTTTCTCCGTGGCCATTATACTTAATTCTATATTGTTTACCTTTTTTTAACCTTGATACACCGTGTAAAAGCTTGATTTACAGTCAGTGGCCGCTATATTTGATACTTTCTGTCCCTAATAAAGTGGCCGCTGAGTGTATGTTCATGGTCTTCTGCTGCTGTAGCCCGTCCACTTCAACGTTTGTTGTGTTGTGCATTTAGAGATGCTCTTCTGCAATACCACTGTTGTAACGAGTGACATGGTGCGAAGACAATAACCTATCCCTCAACGTCAGCAAGACGAAGGAATTGGTTGTTGACTTCAGAAGGAGTAGTGGACCGCACGACCAAATTTACATCGGTGGTGCGCAAGTGGAACAGGTCAAAAGCTTTAAGTTCCTCGGGGTCAATATTACAAATGACCTGACTTGGTCCAACCAAGCAGAGTCCACTGCCAAGAAGGCCCACCAGTACCTTTACTTCCTGAAAGCTAAAGAAATTTGGCCTGTCCCCTAAAACCCTCACTAATTTTTATAGATGCACCGTAGAAAGCATTCTTCTAGGGTGCATCACAACCTGGTATGGAAGTTGTCCTGTCCAAGACCAGAAGAAGCTTGTGAACACGGTGCAGCACATCACACAAACCAATCTTCCATCCTTGGACTCACTTTACACCGCACGCTGTCGGAGCAGTGCTGCCAGGATAATCAAGGACACGACCCACCCAGCCAACACACTTTTCGTCCCTCTTCCCTCCGGGAGAAGGCTCAGGAGCTTGAAGACTCGTACGGCCAGATTTGGGAACAGCTTCTTTCCAACTGTGATAAGACTGCTGAATGGATCCTGACCTGGATCTGGGCCGTACCCTCCAAATATCCGGACCTGCCTCTCAGGGTTTTTTTTTTGCACTACCTGACTTTCCATTTTCTATTTTCTATTTATGATTTATAATTTAAATTTTTAATACTTACTATCGATTTGTACTCTAGGGAGCGGGAAGCGCAGAATCAAATATCGCTGTGATGATTGTACGTTCTAGTATCAATTGTTTGGCGACAATGAAGTATAAAGTATATTTGAGTTACTGTCACCTTCCAGTTTTTCCATTCTCCTCTGACTCCTCTCATTAAAAAGGCATTTTTTGCCCACAGAACAGCCACTCACTAGATGTTTCTTGTTTTTTGCACCATTCTCCGTAAACTCTAGCGAGATCAGCTGATTCTGAGATACTCAAACCACCCCGTCTGGCACCAACCATCATTTCACAGTCAGTGTCACTTAGGTCACATTCCTTCCCCATTCTGATGTTTGGTCGGAACAAGAACTGAACCTCTTGACCATGCCTGCATGCTTTTATGCATGATTGGCTGATGAGATAATTGCATCCCCAAATCAGCAAGACCTGATTCCAGTTCTGACAAGCTCTGATCCACCAAGCAGGGACCATTGCAGAGAGATTCAGAATCTCAACCTAACTTCCAGCCCTTTCCCTAAGAATTTCAGTATCCACAACCCCCCCAAATCTTCAAATCCTCAACCTCCCCAACTTTCCAACCTGTATTTCTTCACTGCACACACTCCACCCCCCCCGTCTCTCGTTGGAATAATGCACCCGGAACATTTTTATTTATTGAGATACAGCAATGCAGCACACAGCAAGCTTCTTCCTGCCCTTCGAGCCGTACCATTCAGCAACCTCCAATATAACCCTCGCCTAATCACAGGACAATTTACAATGACCAATTAACCTACTAGCCGATGCGTCTTTGGTCCGTGGGAGGTAACGGAGCACCCAGCGGAAACCCATGTAATCACGGGGAGAACGTACAAACTCCTTACAGACAGTGGCGGGAATTGAACCCTGGTCATCGGCACTGTAAAGCGTTGTGCTATCCACTTCGCTGCCGTGTTGCCCAGACACAACACTGAAGGACAGTGGATACCCAGTGAGTCCGGTTGAGAGGTCATCATAAGATACATGCCTTGGTCGTCCAATGACAAAGGGGTTCCCATGGAAAACTTGTTCATTCAACCAAGAATGATTCAATGGTTCAAGTTATGATCAGAGAATGTATACAGTATACAAGCGGTGTATGGGGTGTCAGGGAGGGGTAACACCTCTGGTGGGGGAACATGTCACGTCTTTTTCAAGGCGGTTAGTCCACCTTTGGTCCCCACCTGGCACTCAGCTCTCACCTGTGGCTCCCCATAGCTGTTTGCATGCGACAGTGGCCGCACCCCGGGCGACAGCTTCGACAAGCTGGCAAAACCAGGTGAGGGTAGCCAACGGGTCTCAAACTCTTGGTGAGATAGGGAGTTGTCTATCCCAGCATGTGAAGACAGGCTCCGGCGGATTGAGCGGATGAGACCAATGGAAGGTCCAACGATCAAGAAGGTGGTCTCTGCAAGTGCCGTGGAACATGTAGAGCAGGACAAGGCACAGAAGACGTCCTGGTCATCCACTGTGCCTAGTCCCATCTCCAGCTGTCTCGACTCTGTCTTGCCACTGGATCCAGATGGGAATTGGGAAGAGAGAGTGAGGCTGACGCTGCACAACTCTCCCTCACTCAAATCCAAATCACACGCTAGTTTCGACACCATTAGATGGTGTCGAGGTCCTCATCGACATCAACAATGGATGAACACAACACACAGTATACACCTGAAATTCTTACTCTCTCCAGACATCCTCGAAACGGAAGAAAACAGAATGGGAAATAAGCATTGGCTAATTTATAGCTGTGATACAAATTACAGGGGAGATCCAGTTACCAGTGTATAAAGAGGTTATAAAAAGCAGGTCTGGAATGATAATACTCAAAAGGAGAGATTTTGACAATGATTAATCAACAAGTTGTCTGGGTCTCTTTTTGTTTAGAAAGAGAAGAACTAACAGAGGTGACCACATTGAGCCTATTAAGATTACAAATAGCTTCAGTGTGTCTTTCTATTTTGTGAGGAAGAACAGAGGTTGCTGAGGTGGAGAACCACGATGGAAAATTGAATCAGCTCAGGGAAAATCTCCTTAGCTGGAGAGTGATGGGAAGGAGGAACCCTGCCCACAGGGAGGGGCCTTTAAGGGAATGTTTGAAGGGAACAGGAAGTTGTAGGTCGTGCTGATGGGCTGATTGGGGAAGAACTGGAAGAGGCATAAATGGAGTATAGATACCAATATTGGTTGAACAGGCCCAACTCTGAGGTGTTGAATCTGAAGATTAAAGATTAACTTTATTATCAAAACATTTGCGTCCAGTCGAATCAGCGAGGATTATGCCGGGCAGCCCACAAATGTGGCCATGCATGCAGCACCAACATACCATGCCCACAACCCACTCACCTTAACTGTACATTTTTGGAATATGGGAGGAAAATGGAGGATGTACAGACACTCACAGAGAAAATGTACAAATTCCTAACAGGCAGTGGTGGGAGTTTAACCCCGAATGGCAATCACAGGTACTGCAAAGTGATGTACTAACTGCTACACCACAGTGCCACCATTGCAGCGCGCGAGATCCCCCAGCAGTAAAAAGCCCAGGCATATCCTTGTGAACTTTACTGCTGTTTCACCAGAACTGGAAAAGTAAGCTCTGTTTTGGACACCTTATTTAAGAAAGAATTTGCCGACATTGCCAAGGGTTCAAGGAGGTTCACAAAAATGATTCCTGGATTGAAAGGTTTTATCATATGAAGAGTGTTTGGTGGCCCTGGTCCTCCACACACAGGAATTCAGAAGAAGGAGGGCAGGATCTCATTGAAACCTATCGAATGTTGAAAGGCCTTGATAGAGTAGATGTGGAGATGTTTCCTATGGTGGGGCAGACTAAGACCAGAGGACACAGCCTGAGAATAGAGGGACATCCATTTAGAAAGGAGATGAGGAGGAATTTCTTTATCCAGAGAGTGGTGGATCTGTGGAATTTGTTGCCACAGGCACCTGTGGAGGCCAAATCATTCGGTATATTTAAGGCAGAGGTTGATAGATTCTTGATTAGTTGATGCATCTCACCCTAACCATGGACTTTTTACGCTCCTCCCAACCGGTAAGCGCTATAGGAGCCTCCGCTCCTGCAGTAGCAGGCACAGGAAGAGCTTCTTCCCTGAGGCTGTGACCCTGCTGAACCTCTCATCACAGCGCTAAGCAGTATTGCACCCGTATTGTACTGTCTCAGTACTTTTATATTTGTGTGCTCTAGCACTTACTATTTATTCAGAGTTATTTTGTAAATAACACTATTCTTTGCATTTCTGGTTAGACGCTAAATGCATTTCATTGGCTTTGTATCTGTACTCGGCACAATGACAATAAAGTTGAATCTAAATTTAATCTAAATCATTAAGAGGTATGGGGAGAAGGCAGGAGATTGAGGCTAAGAGAGAAATAGATCAGCCATGATGAAATCATGGAGCCAAATGGTCTAATTCTGCTCCTATACTTTGTGGTGTTATGGTCTCTGGATTGGGAGAGCGGGAGTTCTGGTAAACCCCACTCTGACTCTCTCTTTGCTGCAGGCATTAAAGTCGCCAAATCATGAACCTTGTCCAATTCTGCTTCGCTCGCCATCATTATTCCCTGGCCTTTTGAGTTCTTCCTGCAGGTTCTGACTTTGACTTCCTGAGCAAGATTTCTAATAAACTATATTTAACTAAATTAATTGCTCTCAGCAGCTGCCTCAAGACCATCTGGCTAGCCTGGTAAAAACAGAATGGAAGCTACAGCTGTTTCATAGGAAAGTCTGGCTTCTTCTCCCGGCTCAATACCATGACGCATTATACAGCTGCCTCAGCTTCAGAATCAGGTTTAATATCACCGGCATATGTCATAAAATTTGTTATCTTTGTGGTGGTGGTACATAATACATAATAAAAGAGGAAAAAGCATAAATCACAACAAGTATATATATAAGCAACACACATCAAAGTTGCTGGTGAACACAGCAGGCCAGGCAGCTTCTCTAGGAAGAGGTACAGTCAACGTTTTGGGCCGAGATCCTTCGTCAGGACTAACTGAAAGAAGAGCTAGTAAGAGATTTGAAAGTGGGAGGGGGAGGGGGAGATCCGGAATGATAGGAGAAGACAGGAGGGGGAGGGATGGAGCCAAGAGCTGGGCAGGTGATTGGCAAAAGGGATATGAGAGGATCATGGGACAGGAGGCCCAGGGAGAAGGAAAAGGGGAAGGGGGGGAAACCCCCAGAGGATGGGCAAGGGGTAAAATTAGAGGGACAGAGGGAGAAAAAGGAGAGAGAGGGAAAAGAATGTGTGTATATAAATAAATAACGGATGGGGTACGAGGGGGAGGTGGGGCATTAGCGGAAGTTTGAGAAGTCAATGTTCATGCCATCACGTTGGAGGTTACCCAGACGGAATATAAGGTGTTGTTCCTCCAACCTGAGTGTGGCTTCATCTTTACAGTAGAGGAGGCCGTGGATAGACATGTCAGAATGGGAATGGGACGTGGAATTAAAATGTGTGGCCACTGGGAGATCCTGCTTTCTCTGGCGGATAGAGCGTAGGTGTTCAGCAAAACGATCTCACAGTCTGCGTCGGGTCTCGCCAATATATAGAAGGCCACATCAGGAGCACCGGATGCAGTATATCACCCCAGCCGACTCACAGGTGAAGTGTCGCCTCACCTGGAAGGACTGTTTGGGGCCCTGAATGGTGGTAAGGGAGGAAGTGTAAGGGCATATGTAGCACTTGTTCTGCTTACAAGGATAAGTGTCAGGAGGGAGATCAGTGGGGAGGGATGGGGGGAACAAATGGACAAGGGAGTCGCATAGGGAGCGATCCCTGCGGAAAGCAGAGAGGGAGGGATGGGAAAGATATGCTTAGTGGTGGGATCCCGCTGGAGGTGGTGGAAGTTACGGAGAATAATATATTGGACCCGGAGGCTGGTGGGGTGGTAGGTGAGGACCAGGGGAACCCTATTCCTAGTGGGGTGGCGGGAGGATGGAGTGAGAGCAGATGTACATGAAATGGGCGAGATGCGTTTAAGAGCAGAGTTAATATTGGAGGAAGGGAAGCCCCTTTCTTTAAAAAAGGAGGACATCTCCCTCATCCTGAAATGAAAAGCCTCATCCTGAGAGCAGAAATATATATATATATTAGATAGTGAAATAAGTAGTGCAGAAATAGAAATAAAGAGAAGTAGTGAGGTAATGTTCATGGGTTCAATGTCCATTCAGAAATTGGACGGTAGAGGGAGACAATCTGTTCCTGAGTTGTTGAGTGTGTGCCTTCAAGCTCCTGTACCTGCTTCCTGATGGCAGCAACGAGAAGAGGGCAAGTGTTGGGTGATGAGGTCCTTAATGATGGACGTCATTTTGAAGCATTTCGCCTTGAAGATGTCCTGGATACTATGGAGGCTAGTGCCCATGATGGAGCTGACTAGGTTTTCAACTCCCTGCAGCTTATTTTGATTCTGTGCAGTGGCCTCTGCCCCTGCCAATACCAGACGGTGATACAGAATGCCCTCCACGGTACATCTGTCGAAACTTGTGAGTGGCTTTGGTGACGTACCAAATCTCTTCAAGCTCCCAATGAAATATAGCTGCTGTCTTGCCTTCTTTATAACTGTGTCGATATGTTGGGACCAGGTTAGGTCCTCACAGGTATTGACACCCAGGAACTTGAAATTGCTCACTCTCTCCACTTCTGATCCTTCTATGAGGATTGGTTTGTGTTCCCTCATCTGCCCCTTCCTTAATTCCACAATCAGCTCTTTGGTGTTACTGATGTTGAGTGCAAGATTGTTCTGCTTGTGTGATTAAATACTGCTACAAATATATTCACTGTGGCGGAGAATGTGTTTAAGCAGAATTTTTCTTACAATGATATGCATTGTGCATAGTTTGCTTTGCTTGCTCAGAGTACACGTGATGAATCTGCCTTCACACAAGGCAGTTTGCTCAGACACTATTAAAACTAAGTGGATTTGTAATTCTTACATTGTGTTTACAGATTTCTTTGGGCAATTGCATTGCAAGCTATAAATCTGTGCATCAGCTTGACAATTCCTTTTGGCATAGGAAGAAAGAACTGCTCTTGTAAAACAAAATATTCAAAAATAAATAATCCTCTACATTTCCATTTCATTATACTCTCGGGAGCCAATTTATTGGATGCCTCCTGTACCTAATAAAGTGGCCACTGGGCCTGCGATTGAGGTCTTCTGCTGCTGTAGTCCATCCACTTCAAGGTTCAAAATGTGTGTTCAGAGATGCTCTTCTGCACACCACTGCTGTAACATGTGGTTATTTTATTTGAGTTACTGTCAAATTCCTGTCAGCTTGAATCAGTCTGGCCATTCCCCTCTGACCTCTCTCACTAAAAAGGCTTTTTCACCCACAGCTCTGTCGCTTATTGGAAAATCTTTGTTTTTCGAACCATTCTCTATAAACTCTAGAGAGTGCTGTGCGTGGAAATCCCAGGAGATCCGCAGCGTCTGAGATACTCAAAGCACCCCATCTGGCACCAACAACCCTTCCACAGTCAAAGGCACTTAGATCACATTCCTTCCCCATTCTGATGTCTGGTATGAACAAATGAACCTCTTGACCATGTCTACATGCTCTTATCCATTGAGTTGCTGGCACATCATTGGCTGATTAGATATTTAAATTAGCGAACGGGTGCAGAGATACACCTAATAAAGTGGCCATAGAGTGTAAGTCACTTAGCTGATAGAGAAATCCGCACAGACAGTAAAAATCATTAAATTTATATATTCTCACCAGCATGCAGAACTGTGCCAAAGTCTCAGGTATACTGTATATGTACGTATGTGTACATATATTTGTCAATGTGGAACAGAGAGAAAATTTGTAAATCTGGTGGGAGCAAAGGATGCTGGGAATGTTGAGGGTGGAACTCCACAGGAGGGGTATTGGAGAAGGAGTGCCAGGGGCAGATGGTGGCACGGATGCAGACACGCCCAGCCCCTGAGACACCAGGCAAGGTCATTTGATTCCAAACAATTGGTTTATTAATCATTACAGAATGTCTCTCTGGTGCTTCCCTCTCTCTTCCCCTTTTCCCAACCATGATTCCCCTCTCCCTGCCCCCTTCCCACTCTCAGTCCACAATAGGGACCCAGGTTTATCATCACTCATGCACAGTATGTCATGAAATTTAAACTTTTTTTGTGGCAGTGGTAGAGTGCAGTGCCACAGTACTGTGCAAAAGTCCTCAGTACCCTACCTATCTATATGTGCCTTGGACTTTCGTACTGTACTGTATGGCGTTTCACTTCTCATTAATAGATTACTGATGCATTGAAGGCATTGCCACTACATTGCTCAGAGAGTACTCAGCCATGTTATGATCATAGCTTACAGATTAATAAACCAATTATTTGGAATCAAATCATCTTGCCTGGGTAATCTGTCTCTCTTTCTCTTGAACTGAATTGAATTGACTTTATTTCTTACATCCTTCTCATACGTGAGGAGTAAAAATCTTTACTTTACGTCTCCAGCTAAACGTGCAATGTGCAATCATAGTAATTTATAATAAATAGAACAGTCAGTGTAACACAGAAATACACTCAAATCAGCGTGAGTTAATCAGTCTGATGGCCTGGTGGAAGAAGCTGTTCCGGAGCCTGTTGGTCCTGGCTTTTATGCTGCGGTATCGTTTCCTGCATGGTAGCAGCTGGGATAGATTGTGATTGGGGTGACTCAGGTCCCCAACGATCCTTCGGACCCTTTTTACACGCCTGTCTTTGTAAATGTCCTGAATCATGGGAAGTTCACAACTACAGATGCGCTGGGCTGTCTGCACCACTCTCTGCACAGTCCTGCGATTAAGGGAGGTACAGTGCCCATACCAGGCAGTGATGCAGCCAGTCAGGATGCTCTCATTTGTGCCCCTGTAGAAAGTTCTTATGATTTAATGGTGGAGGGGAGTTTGCTGCCGATTCTCGAGTCAGAGAACTCAGAATAAAAGCGACGCGGTACTTTAACACTGTAATCAGCGAGTTGTTTTGTTCTGTGGGAAGGGTGACACCTCTCTGCCCCTTTATTAGAGAGAGAGAGAGAGAGAGCCTGTGGTACGTCGAATTGTCGGGAGAACAAGTAGTTTTTGTTGTACTGCAGATCATGGTTTCTGTTGGAGGCTTTGCTTGGCGAGTGGTAGGTGCTGATGCTTCTTGCTGAGCGAAGTGGGAGGGGGAAAGGGGGGAGGGTCGACACTTTGCTGCTGCTTGTGCAGGGGACGGGGAGAAGGGGGTTCTGGGGTTTGAACATTTTTACTGTCACTCATTCTTTGGGGTAATCTGATTTTGTGGATGTCTGGGAAGAGTAAGAATTTCAGGTTGTATAATGTATACATTCTCCAATATTAAATGGAACCATTTGGCGTCTCAGGGCTGGGTGTGTCTGCGCCCGCTGAAAATAAAAATCCAACCCATCATCCAGTTTATTTCTTCCAATGCGATGTGCTGACATTAAGAAGAGTTTAAATGCATTGGACTAAATTCTGCTCCTAATATCCCGGGTGATTTGTATTTATGTTAATATATAAGACACCAACCTCTTCATTTTCGTTATAACAATGAAGATTTTGTTTCATTCATTCATTGGGTGTCAGTGTCCTGGCAAAGGGCAATATTTACTGGCCCACCCATAGTTGACATTCCACTGTTTGGCTTTGTGGGCCAGTTCTAGAGGCTGTTAAATTCAACCATGTTCAAAGATTCAAAGTACATTTATTGTCAAAGTATGGATGCAGTATACAACCCTGAAATTCGTCTTCCCCGCAGACAGCCACGAAACAAAGAAGAACCATGGAACCAACACGTTCAAAGAAAAACATCAGACATCAAACCCTCTCCCCCTGACCACATGGGAAAAAAATGCACAAGCAGCAACAAAAAAAAAGACTGAATACACAGAATATAAAACACAAAATCAAAAGGCACATTTCAGTGCAGTTCAACTCAGTCTTCATTATCTGCAGGCTGCCTGATTCAAAAATCGCCCAACTGTAGTAGCAGAAAAAGAGCAACCGGAAGTCGAGCTGGAAATAGAACACATCATAAAAACTGAATTAGTGACCAAATCTGCAACCTGCGTCGATTAAACCTTGCTCCGGCTCCATCCGCAGAGAGCATTGAGGGAGGGAGAGAGAGAGACCAGTTGAATGCAGGGACCTTCCTTCCGCAGCAGTGAGCGAGGGGGAGAGAGAGACTGTCACATGCGGACATCGTCCTCCGGCAACAGCCGGCGAGAGGCTGGTAGGCGGCACTGAACACTCACTCGCCCTCCGCGCCCGCCTCGTTGATTTTAATCTTCCCTGGCGCTTTCAGTGGAGAGATCGTGTTGATGCCGGTCTGGAGTCACGTATTCCCCAGAGCAGGTAAAGGCAGCAAATTTCATTCCCTAAAATATACTCTGGGTGACGGGGTGGAGATACGTCTCTACTGAAGGAAGTGTAATGTGCTCCTTCCCTCCACTGCCCTGTAGGTCACCCCTGGGCAGGGTGGTGCATATAATAAGTCCTGGTTATGCGACTACTGATGGCTGGTGGCGTAGTGGTACCAGCACCGGACTTCGGAGCGAAGGCTCCCAAGTTCGAATCCAGCCGGCTCCCTTGCACGCTTTCCATCCATGCTGAGTTGAGCGTCGAGCTAGCAACTCGACCTCGTAAAAATAAGAAAGCCTGCTAAAAAGACACCATCATGGCGGCGTCCCGATGACTCCACTTGGAGTTAAGGGCTTTCTTTTTCGTGCGACCACTGACAGGTAGTATTGATAATGGCTGGGGCCACCCATCTTGTAAAGGCAGTGCCCAGAAGAAAGCAATGGCAAACCACATCTGTTGAAAAATTTGCCAAGAACAATCATGGTCGCTGAAAGACTGATCGCCCACATCAGACGACATGGCATGTAATGATGATGTCATATGACACAGCACATAATGATGATGTGATACAACATGACACATAGAATGTGAGTGTGTCACTGCTAAGGACAATATTTATTGGCACAGCCATAGATGACCTTGCACTGATTGGCTCAGTGGGCAGTTCTAGAGGCTATAAAAGTCGACCATGTTGCTATCGCTCTGGACCAGACAAAGATGGCAAATTTCCTTCCCTAAGGTACTCTGAATTTACAGCTCACCAAATATTAATGTCTCCAGAATGAATGGCAGCGAGAGCGACAGGCTTGGAAGCAGGTGATCGTCAATTATAAATGGTATGTTGACGTCGTCCAATAATTTTAGAGTTTTCTGCCTCACCCCCTCATTCAGGAACTGTGGTGCTGGGGTGAAACGAGTGCAGAAACATGCAGGTGAGTCTTCTTCAATAGTATTTTATTGTAGCTCAGCTGAAGCACTTAGCGAGTGGTGGGAGGATTTTTAACAGCCTGCCAGTCAGGATGGGAAAGATTTACAATGTGTTTTATGCACATTAATGCATTGACCCAGCCATTTTAAGCAATGTAATGTATGGAGAGAAAATACTTTGAAAGGCAGCTGAATATTCACGGTGGGGATTGAATTATAAGCTAACACAGCAAACTGCCCCAGCATGGAAGATAATTACTTTAATTTAGTGTGCAGTTCATTTGATCGTTATGTGCTGGTGTTGTATGATGTGAGTGATCATGATTGTTCTCGGCGAATTTCTCTACAGAAGTAGTTTGCCATTGACTTCTTGGGCAGTGTCTTTACAAGATGGGTGACCCCAGCCATTATCAATGCTCTTCAGAGATTGTCTGCCTGGCGTCAGTGGTCGCATAACCAGGACTTGTGATGTGCACCAGCTGCTCATACAACCATCCACCACCTGCTCCCATGGCTTCAGGTGACCCTGATCAGGGTGGGGGAGGGCTAAGCAGGTGCCTCACCTTGCCCAAGGGTGGCCTCCAGGCTAGCGGAGGGAATGAGCGCCTTACACCTCCTTTAGTGGAGATGCATCTCCAACCCGCCACACAAATGAGCAATTCGTAAACTTTAATGCTCAAGCTCTGTTGGACAAATTAAGGGGAAAATATATATAGACTTCAATGCAAGTGGGAACTCAGGTATTATTGTCACATGTTCAAAGTTCAAAGCAAATTTTATTATCAAAGCACATATACGTCACCATATGCAACCCTGAGATTCATTTTCCTGTGAGCATACTCAATAAATATTGAGTAATAAGTTTAAGTTTAAGGCATCTGTTAGTCTTGCGAGACCATGGATCTGCACCTGGAAAGTCTTCACTCTCCAGGGCGCAGGCCTGGGCAAGGTTGTATGGAAGACCAGCAGTTGCCCATACTGCAAGTCTCCGCTCTCCACGACACCGATGTTGTCCAAGGGAAGGGCAAGGGCTGATACAGCTTGGCACCGGTGTCGTCGCAGAGCGCTGTGTGGTTAAGTGCCTTGCTCAAGGACACAACACGCCGCCTCGGGGCTGGGGCTTGAACTCACGACCTTCAGGTTGCTAGTCCAATGCCTTAACCACTTGGCCATGTGCATAACCACAGCAAAATCAGTTGAAGACTGCACCAATTTGGGTGTTTAACTGGTGTGCAAAAGACAACACACTGTGCAAATAAAAGAAGAAAGAAAGAATACTAAAAAAAAGAAGCAATAAATATCGAGAACATGAGGTGAAGAGTCCTTCAAAATGAGTCCACTGGTGACCATTGGTTTCTCTGATTCTATTATGGGTATTATTCTAATGTACTTTATACTTTATTGTTGCCAAACAATTGATACTAGAGCGCACAATCATCACAGCGATATTTGATTCTGCGCTTCACGCTCCCTGGGGTACAAATCGATAGTAAATGTTAAAAATTTAAATTATAAATCATAAATAGAAAATAGAAAAGGGAAAGTAAGGTAGTGCAAAAAACTGAGAGGCAGGTCCGGATAATTGGATGGAATTGAATCTCAGGGTTGTATATGGTGGCTTATACAGTACTGAGCGTTGATAAGTAGTTTTCTTTTTAACTTTGAACACGTGACAATAATACACTATTACAATGTACTGAGAGACAGTGAAAAGCTGGTCTTGCATACTGTTCATACAGATTAGATCACTGAGACACAAACACAAGAGCAAAACACACAAAATACTAGAGGAAAACAACAGGAATTCTGCAGATGCTGGAAATTCAAGCAACACACATCAAAGTTGCTGGTGAACGCAGCAGGCCAGGCAGCATCTGTAGGAAGAGGTGCAGTCGACGTTTCAGGCCGAGACCCTTCGTCAGGACTAACTGAAGGAAGAGTGAGTAAGGGATTTGAAAGTTGGAGGGGGAGGGGGAGGGGGAGATCCAAAATGATAGGAGAAGACAGGAGGGGGAGGGATGGAGCCAAGAGCTGGACAGGTGATTGGCAAAAGGGATATGAGAGGATCATGGGACAGGAGGTCCGGGAAGAAAGACAAGGGGGGGGGGGACCCAGAGGATGGGTAAGAGGTATATTCAGAGGGACAGAGGGAGAAAAAGGAGAGTGAGAGAAAGAATGTGTGCATAAAAATGAGTAACAGATGGGATACGAGGGGGAGGTGGGGCCTTAGCGGAAGTTAGAGAAGTCGATGTTCATGCCATCAGGTTGGAGGCTACCCAGACGGAATATAAGTTGTTGTTCCTCCAACCTGAGTGTGGCTTCATCTTTACAGTAGAGGAGGCTGTGGATGGACATGTCAGAATGGGAATGGGATGTGGAATTAAAATGTGTGGCCACTGGGAGATCCTGCTTTCTCTGGCGGACAGAGCGTAGATGTTCGGCAAAGCGGTCTCCCAGTCTGCGTCGGGTCTCGCCAATATATAAAAGGCCACATCGGGAGCACCAGACGCAGTATATCACCCCAGTCGACTCGCAGGTGAAGTGTTGCCTCACCTGGAAGGACTGTTTGGGGCCCTGAATGATGGTAAGGGAGGAAGTGTAAGGGCATGTGTAGCACTTGTTCCGCTTACACGGATAAGTGCCAGGAGGGAGATCAGTGGGGAAGGATGGGGGGGACGAATGGACAAGGGAGTTGTGTAGGGAGCGATCCCTGCGGAATGCAGGGAGAGGGGGGGACGGAAAGATGTGCTTAGTGGTGGGATCCCGTTGGAGGTGGCAGAAGTTACGGAGAATAATATGTTGGACCCGGAGGCTGGTGGGGTGGTAGGTGAGGACCAGGGGAACCCTATTCCTAGTGGGGTGGCGAGAGGATGGAGTGAGAGCAGATGTACGTGAAATGGGGGAGATGCGTTTAAGAGCAGAGTTGATAGTGGAGGAAGGGAAGCCCCTTTCTTTAAAAAAGGAAGACATCTCCCTCGTCCTAGAATGAAAAGCCTCATCCTGAGAGCAGATGCGGCGGAGACGGAGGAATTGCGAGAAGGGGATGGCGTTTTTGCAAGAGACAGGGTGAGAAGAGGAATAGTCCAGATAGCTGTGAAAATACTGGAGGAACTCGGCAGCCCAGGCAGCATCTATGGAAATGAATGAACAGTTGACATCTCGGGCCGAGACCCTTCTTCTTCCTGAAAAAAGAAGGGGAAAGATGCCAGACTAGAAAGGTATTGGGGTGGGGAGGAAGGAGGATATCTAGAAGGTGAAAGGTGAGGTCAAATAGGAACTAATTTTAGGTGAAGACAAACTGGAGAAACAACCTAGGTAAGGCCTTGCCTCCATTCCCTGCAGGATGATGAATCTTCACGTTGGAAGGGAACAGCTTCTGCAGGCCGTAACATCCACTGGGCATGGGAGCAATGCCGAATGAAAGATCAGCAAACCGAACTGAACAGCAACAAATCCCTAACTCCATCACCGATGCACAGTAGCAGCAGTCTGTGCCTCCAGCAAGCTGAACTGCAGCAACCAGGGCTTTTCTCTTTGGAACGGAGGAGGATGAGAGGCAAATTAGTCGAGATAAGAGGCATAGATTGAGTGGATAGGCGGAGACGTTTTCCCAGGGTGAGAAAGGCTAATACAAGGGGGCTTAATTTAAAGGTGATTAGGGGAAACTAGAGGGGGGATATCAGAGGTAGGTTTCTTACACAAGAGAGTGGTAGGTGTGTGGAGCACCCTGCCAGTGGTGGTGTAGAGGTGGATATATTAGGGAGATTTAAGATCCATCCCATGGATGAGACAAAAATGGAGGTCTGTATGGGAGGGAAGGGTTCGATTGATCTTAGAGTGGATTATAAGGTCAACACAACATTATGACCTGAAGCAAATCAGAAACACGAGGAATTCTGCTGAAAATCTAAAGAAACACGCACAAAATGCTGGAGGAACTCAGCAGGCTGGGCAGCAACTATGGAAATGAATAGCTAGTCGATGTTTCAGGCTGAGGTCCTTCTTCAGGACCGAGAATGAAGGGGGGAGACGCCAGAGTAAAAAGGTGGGGGGAGGGGAAGGGGAACTCGCTGGAAGGTGATAGGTGAAGCCAGGTGGGTGGGAAAGGTCAAGGGTTGGAGAGGAAGAAATCTCATAGGAGAGGAGAGTGGACTATAGGAGAAGAGGAAGGAGGAGGTGACCCAAGGGGAAGAGATAGGCAGGTGAGCAGAAGTAAGAGGGCAGAGTGGAGAATTGAGGAAGAGGGGAGGGTGTGGGGTGTTTATCAGAAGGAGAAACCGATATTTATGCCTTCAGGTTGGAGGCTAACCAGATGGAATATAAGGTGTTGCTCCTCCATCCTGAGGATAGCCTCATCTCGGCACAAGAGGTTCAAGGGTCTGTACTGTGATGTAGTATTTTATGTCGTGTGTAATTGTCCAAGACTCCTTAGAGATCACCTTGCAGATCCATGACCTCTACTAGTTCTACCATGTCTTCCGAAGAAGGTGGCGCCAGTGAACAGCACAACCAAAGGCGACGTCCTTCAAACAGCTGACAAAAATACTTCCTTTTGTTCCTCTTCTTCTTTCAAATATGATTCTGCTACTATCAGAACCTTTGATTTATGTTTTGATGGTGTGTTTTCTGGATGTCTGAGTGATCGGACACTTTGCTGTATCTGAGTGAGCTCGGTAAGGTTTCAAGTAGAGTGTGCGGCCTGGTTTGATGTTTAGTAGTCTGTGTGTTATTCATTTGTTTATTGCCGTTTGCATGATCTGTTCCTTTCTTTTTTGCTCGCTGGGTGCTTGGCGCTTTCTTTGAACGGGTTCCATGGTGTTTCTTTGTTCCGTGGCTGCCTGCATACCTACTTTGAACTTTGAACTTTAAGTTAGAAAGGCAAGGGCAGCAAAGGCCTGAGCACACGACCCCCTGGAGGCCGCACACCACCCTGACCTGGAAATAGATTGCCGTTCCTCTGCAAGCCTGGAACTTCCTCCCTCCCTAACAGCTGCCTGCTTCCACCGGGAAGGAAGGAGTCGAATCCCCTGGCAAAGGTGAAATATTTAGACCATAAGATAAAGGAGAAAAATTAGGCCCATCAAGTCAAGGTGCAAGTTGATGGAACTAGGTAGAATAACAGGTTAGCATGGACTAGAGGGGCTGAAAGGCCTGTTCCTGTGCTGTAGTTGTCTGCGACTCTAAACCAAAGTTCACTTGTTCAATGTACTCACCAGACAGCCATAACCCTCCAGTGTTGGCACGTCATGTTGCAGTAACAAATATTTACCCTGCCCTGATCATTTGCCACCCTCAGGGTGGTGGAGCAGCACCTTATATTCCATCTGGGCACCCTCCAACCTGATGGCACGAATATTGATTTCTCCTTCCGGTGAACAACGTTCCCCCTTTCCTCTATTCCCCACTCTGACTTTTTACTTCTTCTCACCTTCCTATTACTTCCCCCAGGGTCCGCTCCCCCTTCCATTTCTCCTGTGGTCCACTCTCCTCTCCTATCAGCCTCCTTCCTCTCCAGCCCTTGACCTTTCCCACCACTTGGCTTCACCTATCACACTCCAGCTAGCCTCTTTCTCCAGCCCCCCATTTTTTAATTCAGGCATCTCACCCCTTCCTTCTGTCTTGAAGAAGGGTCTCGGCCTGAACCGTCAACCATCGATGCTGCCTGACCTGCTGAGTTCCTCCAGCATTTTGTGTGTGTTGCTTCAGATCATTGGTGTAGCTCTCCCTCTGGTAGAACTAGCAACGAAGCTGTGGCCTCCTTAGAGATGATAGATTGCAAAACCAGAGATCCAAGTCTATTTTAGTTTAATTCTAATAGAGCTCTGAGATCTCTCGAAACACAATGAGTCAGGGAGATGTCCAGCAAGAACTGCCGATACTCAGCATTCATGCGGAATTGGCAGCACCCAACATTTGTGTCCGCCAACTGACTTTACTTGATTGCGCTGGAGGGGAATGCAAGCCCTAACCCTAAGAGCAGCTTTGAATCATCAACAACAGTTACGGCCAGTTAAACCGATGCTTCTGCTGGTTTCATGCATTGCCCGCACAGTAGGCTGTCGATGCAATCAAAGTATCTCTCACGAGTGCTCACTCTGTTGCTAAGAAACATGTGGATTGCAGATCCCATCATTGCAAATGCTCGCTATAGCTTCTCAACATAGCTCCAATTCAAATGGCCATTTCTGGAGCGATTTTTGATGGGTGACATTTTGCAGAGCAAACTGCACAATATCATAGCGGATGATATAATGTTTTACAGCACCAGTGGCCTGGGTTCAATTATACGCTGCCTGTAAGCGGTTTGGACATTCTCCCCGTATCCATGCGGGCTTTCCAAAATGCTCCGGTTTCCTCCCACATCCCAAAGATGTATGGTTAAGTAGGTTAATTGGTCACATGGTGTACTGGGAGGCACAGGCTCATTGGGCCAGAAGGACCTGGTTCCATGCTGCATTTCTACATAAATAAATAAAGCACACACTCAGTGGCCACTTTCTGAAGGACCTCCTGTACCTAATAAAGTGGCCACTAAGTGTATGTTCACGGTCTTCTGCTGCCGTAGCCCATCCACTTCAAGGTCCGACATGTTGTGCATTCGGAGATGCTCTTCTGCTCACCACCATTGTGATGCACAATTATTGAGTTACTGTCACCTTCCTGTCAGCTCGAACAAGTCTGGCCATTCTCCTCTGACCTCTCCCATTAACGAGGTGATTTCGCCCACAGAGCCACTGCTCACTGTTTTTTTTTTTTGTTTTCATGCTATTCATTGTAAACCCTGGAAAATCGCAGGTCAGCAAGTTCTGAGATACTCAGACCACCCTGTCTGGTGCCAACAAACGCTCCACACTCATAGATCAAAATTCTTCACCATAGTGATATTTGGTCTGATCAACAATGAACCTCTTGACCATGTCAGCATGCTCTTATGCAGTGAGATGCTGCCACGTGATTGGCTGATTAGCTATTTGCATTAACCATCAGGTGTTCAGGTGTATCTAATGAAATGAACACTGGGTGTATAGATTGGGATAAACGGATGCAGTGAACGTGCAAGAGGACCAGGTAGGAATGCCAGGAGCCCTGGGCGGTTGAAGCAGCAGTGTCAGCATCATGATCTACAGTCCTTATCCCCGGGAGGGAAACCTCCACAGTGCTGCTCCGACTGCAACTGCCACCCAGTAAAGACATTCGGTGGGGGGTTTGTCTGAGTGTTAAAGACAATGCTGAATGAGGTAATCTATTTCAGTAGGGCCCGCAAAAGCAGAGCAGTGAGAGTCCTTGAGATGAGAAGATTTTTTTTCCACTAAATGGTCAACAAAGCTTTGGAGCTCCTAACCCAACATCGCTGTGGCGTTTGAGTCACGGGCGCACTCGAGATGAAGATTGCTAGGAGAATAGAAGAATCCAATCGCTGAGGAGAGCGAGGGAACCGGGTGCTGAAGTGGAAGAGAGGACTGATCGTTGTTGAATGGTGGAGCAGGTATGAATCCACCAGCCAGGCCATGCTCTCTTCTCACTGCTGCCATCAGGAAGGAGGTACAGGATCCTTAAGTCCAGCACCACCAGGTGCAGCATCAGTCATTCGTCGTGGCTATCCCTCGAGGTCGAGGATGATGGTCTTCGTTCTGAAGAAGTGGCCCACAGAGTGAAGACGCCTGTGTGTGTATTTGTTTAATGTGTACTTGATGTTGCACTCCAAGAAGCACACGATACTTCACAAATCAACCAACTGATTCCAATGGCATGGAAACTACGACGATTGGAGCTGATGGATTTGTTGCAGCCTTCATCCGCCTTCACAGCCGTTGAGTTCGTAGTAACTTCGTCCACCTGTTCCACCGTTGAGGTCTTGATCAGTCACTATTCTTCAACCATCAGACTCCTGAACTGACAAATTCATCTCAACACTGAACTGATTCCATAACCTACAGACTCAATTTCAAGGACTCTACAACTTACTGTAACAAGAGAGCTATGGATGGTGGTGAACCCGAGTGCAGAGTATGGTCTAGAAGACACTCAAACTCAGACTTGAAAAGAACAAAACGATACAAATAAAATCCAAAGGCAAAATCACAAACGGTAGTACTATAAATAGAACTCTTATGATTGAGCACTGAGTGCTCAGCACTAGGCCTTTAAGTACAGACTTTCCAGGAAGGAATGTGGCATGCAATAATTGTAAGCCTGCATCTTAAAGGGACAGTGAGAGCTAACCATACCTCAGGGAATTAAAGCGCCAAAATTTGGATACCTGCCGCTGTTCAGTCAGGAATTATGTTCTCAGTTTAATTTATTTATTGTGCATTTACAATTATTATTTTGTATGTGCACAGTTTTTGCACATTGGTTGTTTGTCAGTCTCATTGATTCTACATTATTTCATTGTTCTACTGTGAATGCCTGCAAGAAATTAATCTCAAGGTGATAAATATGTACTTTGAAATTTGAACTTTAAACTTTAAATCAGTTGAAGGGACCTCCCCTGTCTCTTACATTTATTCGTGAATATTCCTGCAGTTTTTAAATATTTCACATTATCCTCACTAATAACAATTAGGAAGGTCTTAAGAGACTAAATTTGCTTTTACGATTTGTTAGGTGTCAGGGTGTTCAAGCGAGGATTAAACTTGGATAAATAACTCGTTTGAGCTGTGTGTAGCTTTCCGTACCCACAGCAAGTGTATTATTTAGATGCCTAATGAGAGAAAAATTGCAAAACATTTCCTGAAAATACTCTACAGATTTGACAACAGCTCTTGGTAACCCTGTGAGTCCACGAGTTCACTAGAGGCTGGAGGCGCAGAGGCCTATTCTGGGGTGTGTGAGTGGGTGTGTGGGTGGGTTCCTTGTTGCATGTTGAGTTCTGTTTTGCTTTACACCGCCAGCCTGTGATCACTGACCCAGGTTCAATTCCCGCCAATGCCTGCAAGGAGGTTGTACACTCTCCCTGTGACTGCATGGGTTTCCTCCCGGTTTTCCGGTTTCCTTCCGCATTCCAAGGACATGCAGTTAGCGTTAGTGAGCTGTGGGCATGCTGTGTTGGCGCTGGATGCATAGTGACTCTAGTGGGCTGCCCAGCACAATCCTCCCTGATTTGATTTGAAGCAGACAACATATTTCACTGCATGTTGTGATGTACTTGTGATAAATAAAGCTAATCTTTAAGATGTGTAACACACACAAAATACTGGAGGAATTCAGCAAATTAGTTTTGGAATTCCCATCCCAGGGTTCACAGACCCCCTTGCTTAATGATGTAAGTCCATGGTATAGAAAATAGGTTGGAAGCTTCTGATCTATGGAAAGGAATAAACAGTCGACGTATAAGATGAATTGACTTGACTTTATTTCTTACACCCTTCACATCCAAGAGGAATAAAAATCTTTATGTTACCTCTCCATCTAAATGTGCAATGTGAAATTATAGTCATTTAATTTATAATAAATAGAACAGTCAATGTAACATAGAAATACACTCAAATCATTGTGAGTTAATCAGTCTGATGTCCTGGTGGAAGAAGCTGTCCCAGAGCTGTTGGTCCTGGCTTTTATGCTGCAGTACCATTTCCCGGATGGCAGCAGCTGGAATAGATTGTGGTTGGGGTGACTCGGGCCCTCAATGATCCTTCGGGCCCTTTTCTCACACCTGTCTTTGTAAACGTCCTGAATCATGGGAAGTTCACAATTACAGATGTGCTGGACTCTCTACAGAGTCCAGTGATTAAGGGAGGTACAGTTTCCATACCAGGCAGTGATGCAGCCAGTCAGGATGCTCTCAATTGTGCCCCTGTAGAAAGTCCTTAGGATATGGGGATTCATGGCAAACTTCTTCAACCATCTGAGGTGAAAGAAGCGCAATTGTGCCTTTTTCACCACACAGTTGACATGTAAAGACCGCATGAGGTCCTCAGTGATGTGTATGCCAAAGAACTTGAAGCTGTTTACCCTCTCAACGCCAGATCCATTGATGTCAATAGGGGTTAGCCTGTCTCCATTCCTCCTGTAATCCACAACCAGCTCCTTTGTTTTTGGGACATTGAGAGAGAGGTTGTTTTACTGACACCACTGTGTCAGAGAGGTGACTTCTTCCCTGTAGGCCACCTCGTTATTGTTTAAGTTAGGCCAATCAATATAGTGTTGTCAGCAAATTTAATTGGCAGATTAGAGCTGTGTGCGGCGACACAGTCATGGGTATACAGGGAGTAAAGGAGGGGACTTAGTACACAGCCCTGAGGGGCTCCTGTGTTGAGAGTCAGGGCGGTGGAGGTGAGAGAGTCCACTCTTACCACCTGCCGGCCATCTGACAGGAAGTCCAGGATTCAGCTACACAAGGCAGGGTCGAGTCCAAGGTCTCTGAGCTTCTTGTCAAGCCTGGATGGAACTATAGTGTTGAATGCTGAACAGTAATCCAAGAACAGCATTCTCACATAAGCATCCTTCTTCTCCAGATGTGTAAGGACAGTATGTAGAGCAGTGGCTATTGCGTTGTCTGTCGATCGGTTGTATCGGTAGGTAGTTTGTAGGGGGTCCAGTGTGGGTGGTAGCAAGCTGCAGGTATCGTCGTTGACCAGCCTCTCAAAGCATTTGCTTATTATTGAGGTGAGTGCGACAGGACACCAGTCGTTCAGGTATGGTCTTTTTTGGTACAGGGACAATGGTAGATAATTTGAAGCAGGAGGGCACTCTACACTGGGAGAGGGAGAGATTAAAAATGTCTGTAAACACACCTGCCAGCTGTGCTGCGCACATCCTGAGTACTCGCCCTGGGATGCTGTCCAGTCCTGCAGCCTTGCGACTGTCCACTCCTTGGAAACATCTGTGTATCTCAGTCTCAGAGATGACCAGTTTGCAGGTTGTAACGGGGGATTCCTTGGAGACCCAGTGTTAGCGACATCAGACTGAGCATAAAAGCATTTAGCTCATCTGAGTGAGAGGTCGCGATGTTGGCAGCACCACTATGTTTGGCTTCGAGGTCTGCGGTGGTCTGCAGCCCTCGCCACAAGTCACATGTGCTATTCTTTGTGAATCTCTACTCAATCTTGTCCCTGTATTGTTATTACGCAGCCTTGATAGCTTTGCGCAGATTGTAGCTGCTTTTCTTGAGCTCTTGCTGATTGCCGGCAATGTAAGCTCTATATCACATGGTAAGTGCTGCTCCCACGGAACTGTTAATCCAGGGTTTCTGGTTCGGAAAGACCCTGATCGCCTTCTGGGGGACAACACCGTCAATGCACTTCCGGATGAAGCACCTGACTCCATCCGCAAACTCGGAGACATCCTGATCATGGAAGACATTCCAGTCGACGTCATCGAAGCAGTCCTGCAGCATGGAGGCCGATTGGTCGGACCAACAGTGGACAGTTTTAACTATGGCCACCTCTTGTTTCAGCTTCTCCCTATACGACAGCAAAAGCAGGATCGAAGAGTGATCTGATGAGAGGCATTTATCACGTGTGTAGCCAAAGGCTTTTTCCCAGGGTTGAACTGGCATAGTTTTAAGGTGCTTGGAAACAGGTACAAGGGGGATGTCAGAGATAATTTCTTTACACAGAGAGCGGTGGATGAGTGGAATGCACTGCCAGTGAAAGTGGTAGAGGCGGATACAATAATTAACAGACTCTTAGGTAGGTAGATGGAGCTTAGTAAAATAGAGGGCTGTGCAGCAGGGAAATTTCTAGAGTAGGTTATTTGACCAGCACAGCACTGTGGGCCCAAGAGCCTGTAATGTGCTGTAAATTTCAATGCTCTATGTTCTATATTCTATGTTACAGGCCAAGACTCTTTATCAGGACTGAAGTCCTGTCCAGTTGTAACGGAGGGTCTTGGCAGGAAACATCGACTGTTTATTCCTTTACAGAGATGCTGCCTGATCTGATCAGTTCCTCCAGCACTTTGTAGGCGTTACCCTGGATTTCCAGCATCTGCCGAACCTCACGTGTTTATGCCGTATTCCGTGTTGTTCTGCTGAGTATTGTGGGAACGCGTTGCCCGGAATGTGTGGCGACAAACTTGTGCACCGCTCCCAGCACATCCTTGGGTCATTTGCATTGCTAATACAACCAGAGAGTGGTAGTAGATGGTTGCCTCTCTGACTCGAGGTTGGTGACTAGTGGAGTACCGTAGGAATCGGTGCAGGGTCTGTTGTTGTCTGTCATCTATATCAATGATCTGGATGATAATGTGCATAACTGGATCAGCAAATTTGTGGCTGACACCAGGTCTGGAGGTAGAGTGGTCAGTGAGGAAGGCTAACATGGCTTGCAGAGGGATTTGGATCAGCTGGAAAAATGGGCTGAAAATCGGCAGATGGAATTTAGTGCAGACAAGTGTGAGGTGGTGCACTTTGGTAGGACCAAACAGAGTAGGTCTTACAGAGTAGGGCACTGAGGAGTGTGGCAGAACAAAGGGATCTGGGAATACAGGTAAATGATTCATTGAAAGAGGCATCAGAGGTAGATAGGGTTGTAAAGAAAATTTTTGGCACATTGGTTGAGGTATGTCTAGAGCACAGGGATCTGGGAATACAGGTACATAATTCATTGAAAGTGGTATCACAAATGGATAGGGTCATAAAGAAGTCTGTTGGCACATTGGCCTTCATAAATCAAAGTATTGAGTACAGGATATGGGATGTTATGTTGAAGTTGTATAAGACGTTGGTGAGGCCTAATTTGGAGTATTGTGTGCAGTTTTGGTCACCTACCTACAGGAAAGATGTCAATAAAAAAGTACCAAAAAAATTACAAGGATGTTGCCAGGTCTGGAGGTCCTGGGTTAGAAGGAAAGACTGAATAAGTTAGGACAGTATGTAGAAGATTGAGAGGAAATTTGATAGAGGTATACAAAATTATGAGGGATATAGATAGGGTAAAAGCAAGCAGGCTTTTTCCACTGAGGTTGTGTGGAACTACAACTAGAGGTCATGGGTTAAGACAGGTGACAGGTGAAAAGTTTAAGGGGAACATGGGGGGAAACTCCTTCACTCAGAGGATGGTGAGAGTGTGGAACAAGCTGCCAGCACAAGTGGTGCATGCGAGCTCGATTTCAACATTTCAGAGTAGTTTAGATAGGTGCATGAATAGTGGGGGTATGGAGGGCTACGGTGCAGGTCAATGGGAGTAGGAGTTTAAATGGTTTTGGCATGGATTAGATGGGCTGAAGGGCCTGTTTCTGTGCTGTACTTTTCGATGATTATGACGAATTTCACTGTATGTTTTGATGTAGAGTACTGTGCAAAAATATTGGGCACATATATACAAACCCAGGACACACCCAGCCCTGAAACACCAGGTAAGCTCATCTGATTCCATTTATTGATCATTACAGAACGTGTCTCTGGTGGTTCCCACTCCCTACCCTCCTCCTTTCCCTTTTCCCAGCCATGATTCCACTCTCCCTGCCCCCTTCCCACTCTCAATCCACAACAGAAACCCATATTGGAATCAGGTTTATCACCATTCACAAACGTCATGAAATTTGCTTTTTTTGTGGCAGCAGTACAGTGTTATCTATAAAATTACTACAGTACTGTGCAAAAGTCTTAGGCATCCTAGCTATATAAACGTGCCTAAGGCTTTTGCATGCTACTGTAATGCTGAGAAATAAATGCTGAAATCTGAAATTTGACCTTGCCTTAGTTTCAACACTGGAATTGATGCCGCGTTGAGCTATTTAACTGTCAGACTATCCTACTTGCTGTGCTCATACATCATTCAGTCTTTAAAACCCTTCTGAAGTGGAGCCTGACAGAATTCAGAAATATATGAGGCAAATCATTAGTCTTCTCGAGTTCTGATGAACTGAGCAGTTATCCTGCTCCTCATCGGATGAGAGAATTCAAGTTGTGCAAAATGAATGCCTCTACAATCTCACATCAAACAAATCTTCCCTTGTACTTTGTGTCTGAAGCAACGTAATAGCGAGAAACGGGGCTGAGGCTTGTCAGCTCCCTGAGAGGAGGGCGAGTGAAAGAATGCAGATGTCGGTGGCGGAGACCCGCAGGAGAAATTACGCTGCCCTTTGTAGAGGTCATTGCATTTGCTGAGAGCTTTGCATGGGCTGATTTTTTTTTACCCTTCCAGGAAAGGGGTAAGCAAAAGGGGTTTCAATCCAGTTACAGTTCAGTTCCCGCCCAAGATTCACCGATGTCGATTTTAATTGAATGTTCTTCCATTTCTAACACTGTTCAAGTGTAAACACAGTAGCCACTTTATTGCGTTACCTCCTGTGCATAATTAAGTGGCCACTGAGTGTATGTTTATGGTCTTTTGCTGCTGTTTACTTCAATGTTCAATATATCGCGTGTTCAGAGATGCTGTTCTGCACACCACTGTTGTAACGGGTGGTTATTTGAGTTACCGTCACTTTCCTTCCTTTTCCCTTTCAATCTTTTCTTATTGATTTAAAAGGATAAGGGTAAATACAAACCAGAGGAGAGGTTATCTCAAATACATAACTCAATAATAATACAAACGGGAGGAGAAGATGGCAGTAAAACGCAGCGCGCGCGGCCATTCCGAATGAATATCGCATGTGTTAACTTAGGGGGGCCGTGCACAATCCGGATTTGATTGAGACAGCCGTGAGAAGCACGGAGGAACATCTGGAGAAACTTCTGAAATGCCCGCTTCGCTGCCGCTGCTACTGTGCGATCGAGAATCTCTGGAGGGGAAGGCCCCAAACCCTTGGCTTTGCCTGATGCCTGTTGCTGGGGCCAGGGTCGAAGCGCTCGGCAGAGATGGTGCTCGGTGCTCGGTGTCGGAGAGCTGGTCGGAGGCTCGGAGTTTTCGGATGGACTCAGAGTCGGACTGTGGTCGGATGCTTCCGGGATGCTGCATCGGCAAGTTTGCGGCGCTGGAGGTTCACCATCTGCGTGAGATGATGGGACTTTCGAGAGACTTTGAGACTTTTACCGTGCCATGGTCTGTTCTTATCAAATTACGGTATTGCTTTGCACTGTTGTAACTGTATGTTATAATTATGTGGTTTTTGTTAGTTTGTCATGTGTTTCTGTGATATCATTCTGGAAAAACATTGTATCATTTCTTAATACATGCATTACTAAATGACAATAAAAGAGGACTGTGTGTCCTCATAATCTAATCTAATCTAAACAGAGAAAAGAGTATACACTATCAAAATCATGTATAGTATTAAGCTAATATAAAGAGAAAAGAGAACCACCTCTCCTCTTAACAGTTCATGCAAAAAAATTCAAAATTCACCTTCCTGTCAGCTTGAACCAGTCTGGCCAATCTCCTCTGATCTCTCTCATTAACAAGGCGTTTTCGCCCATAGAACTGCTACTCGCTGGATTTTTTTTTTGTTTTTCACACCATTCTCTAAATTGTAGAGACTGTTGTGCATGAAAATCCCAGGAGATCACCAATTTCGAGATATTCAAACCACCCCATCTGGCACCAACAGTCATTCCAGGGTCAAAGTCACTTAGAGCACATGTCTTCCCCATTCTGATGTTTGGCCTGAACAACTGAACCTCTTGGCCATGCCTGCATGCTTTTATGCATTGAGTTGCTGCCACATGATTGGCCGATTAGATGTCTGCATTAACAAGCAGGTGTACTGAATAAGGTGACTGCTGATTGGACATACCACCTCCTGGCTCCCTCTGGAAGTCTTCAAGTATTTGGGTAATATAACCCAAGTGGTCCAGCCTTCCAAGATGTCCACCTGGGCGAGTGCCCTTTGCCTGCATTAACCCATATCCCTCTCAACCAGGGGTTCCAACCCTTTTTTATGCCACAGACCAATGCTATTAAGCAAGGGGTCCATAGACCCCAGGCTGGGAACCCCTGATCTAAACCGTTTCCACCTATGTACCTGATCAAGTATTTTTTTACTCTTGGGTGCAGAGGGTCAGTTGGCATCCAGGAGAGTTGGCACCACAGGTTGGCATCAGCCAGGTCCCTCCAGGTCCATTAATTCCGAAACCAGTACTGGTGCAGACAAAACCTTCGGCAATACCCTCCTCCCCACAGATGCTGAGCTCCCCCGGGAGGCTTCTGGTTGCTCCCAGATCCAGCATCTGCGACCTCGTGTGTCTCCAGTTCCGAAACCTTCTCTGAAAATCTGGAGGAGACTATAGGGAAGAAGGAGGATCCGAGCTCAGAGGATATGCTCTGCTGATAGATTAGGATTGTGTGAATCACATCCAACTGTCGTTAAAGATGGAGAACATAGTGTGGAGGAAAGATTTTACCCTCACTCAGGATTGCATGATCATCAAAGCACCAATGCATTCTGATATTGCCTTTTGTGGAGCCCAAAATTACCTTTGCGCTTTGTATCCTAGTTTCTCAAAGAACTATTATATCTAGAGTCATAGAGTCATATATAAGCATAGCACAGGTATGGGTGCTTTGGCCCATCTAATCTGTGCTGAACCATTTAAACAGTCTAGTCCCAATGACCTTCACCCTCAGTACCCCTACCATTCATGTACCTGTCCAAACTTCACTTAAGTGTTGAAATTGAGCTTGCATGCACCACTTGCACTGGCAGCTCGTTCCACACTCTCTCGAACGTCTGAGTGAAGAAGTTTCCCCTCATGTTCCCTTTAAACTTTGCACCTTTCACCCTTAATCCATGACCTCTAGTTGTTGTCCCACCCAACCTCAGTGGGAAAAGCTTGCTTGCATTTACCCTATCAATACCACTTATAATTTTGTATACCTCTGTCAACTACATTGGAGCACATTTGTCCCTGTTCTGCTGAATGGGATCTTCAAAAGTAACAAAGCTGTGCTGACTATAACACACACAAAATGCTGGGGGATCTCGGCAGGTCAGGCAGCATCTATGACAGTGAACAAACAGTTGATGTTTTGGGCCAAGACCCTTCATCAAGACTGGAAAGGAAAGTGGAAGAATCCAGAAAAAGGTGGGGCAGGGGTGTGGAGAAGGAGACCAAGCTAGAAGGTGATAGGTGAAGCCCAGTGGGTGGGGGAGGGAGATAAAGTAAGAAGCTGGGCAGTGATAGGTGGAAAAGGTAAAGTGCTAGAGAAGAAGGAATCTGATAGGAGAAGAGAGTGGACCATGGAATCATGGGACAAAGGGAAGAAGGAGGGGCACCAAGGGAGGTGATAGACAAGTGAGCAGAAGTGAAAAAGTAAGAGGGAGGCAGAGTGGGGAATGAAAGAAGAGAGGGTGGGGAGCAGGTTCTTCAGCCCAACTTGTCCATGCCAGCCAAGATCCCAGACTAAGTTAGTCCCATTTGCCCATATTTGGCCCATACCTCTCTCAACCTCTAGAATTGGTAAAATACTGGTTAGGCTTCATCTAGAATATTGCATTCAGTTCTGGTCACACCATTAAAGGAAGGTTCTGGAGGCTTTGGAAGATGTTGTTTGGATTGTAAAGAATATACTGTAAAAAGATTTGGGAAAAACTTAGGTTGCTTTTGTGCACTTGATATTTCAGTAATATTTGAGTTATATATATAGGTTTAAATAAACATTTTTGTTTATTGAAATAATTCATTAAAGGTCAAAGGTTCATTAATAATCAAAGTATGCATACAGTGTATAACTCTGAGGTTCACCTTCTCCAGATAGCCATGAAGTACTGCAAAACCATGGAGGTCATTGAAAGAAAAGACATCGACCTCTCCCCAACATGAAAAAGAAAAAGAAACAAAAATCCACAAACCCCAACTCCTCCCTCACACAAAAACTAACAGATCGCCCATTTGGAAAACGGCAACTAAGAACATCAAACCTCAAACTCCCAACCCCCTCCAACGCAAATAAACTGACATCGCCCACAAGGAGAGAAAAACAGCGACAATAACACATCAAACCATCAACCCCTGTCTCTCACTCAAAAAAAACAGAACCCCCACATGTAAAATCATCAACAAGGACATTAGACCCCAAATTCACAGCCCTTCTCTCACACAAAAACTAACATATCGCCCACAAGGACATCAAACGCCCAACCAGCCAATTGGCAACAAGAGGGAAGGCACAGAAACCTGAGGGAGACCAGTTTAATCTATAGGTATAGGCATTGTGTAAGCAGAAGGGATTTGTTTAATTAGGCATTTAATTACTTGTATAATTTGTTTGGCAAGACATTGTGGGTTGATAGACCAGTTCCAGTTTGTGCTGTACTATGCTCGATAATATTTCCTATCCATGAATCTATCTAAGTGTCACAGAGTCAGGCCCTTCAGCCCATCTAGTCTGTGCTGAACCATTTGAGCTGCCTACTCCCATTGACCTGTACCGGGAACATAGCCCTCTATACCACTACCATCCACATAACTATCCAAACTTCACTTAAGAGACTACTAGACAGGTATATGGAGGAATTTATGGGGTGGGGGGGTTATATGGGAGGCAGAGTTTAAGGGTCGGCACAACATTGTGGGCCGAAGATCCTGTACTGTGCTGTAATATTCTATGATTCTATAAATGTCGAAATCAAGCTCACATGCATCATTTGAGCTGGTAGCTTATTCCACACTCTCACGACCCTCAGAGTGAAGAAGTTTCCCCACATGTTCCCCTTAAACTTTTCTCCTTTCACTCTTAACCCATGTCCTCCAGTTGTAGTCCCACCCGACCTCAGTGGGAAAAGACTGCTTGTATTTACCCTATCGACATCCCTCACTTCATTTAAGCATTGTGGCTGTACCCACATCTATCACTTCCTCTGCAGCTTGATCCATATACCCACCATTGAGCGCCACGGTAACATAATGGTTAACACGACGCTTCTAGAGCTCGAGGTCAGGGTTCAATGCTGACTTCATCTATCAGGAGTTTGTATGTTCTCCCTGTGGAATGTGTGGGTTTTCTCCGGATGCTCCGGATTCTCCCACAGTCCAAATTAGTAGGTTAATTGGTCATTGTAAATTGTCCCGTGATTAGTTTAGGTTAAATTTAATCCTTTAGGGTTAAAAGGAGGAGAAGATGGCGGTGTGACGGCAGCACACGCGGCCTCTCCGGTGAATGATATCTGTAATCTGTCAGGTAGGGGACCGTGCGCAATTCTGATTTGATGGAGATGGACGTGAGAGTACGGAGGAACATCTGGAAAACTTCTGAAATGCCCGCTTCGCTGCCGCTGCTACTGTGTGGTAAACGGAATCTCTGGAGCAGAAGGCCCCGAAATCCTCCGCTTTGCGTGTTTCAGCGGCCGGGGCGAGGTCGAAGGCGCTCGGCAGGGGATGGCGCTCGGGAGGCTGTATCGGAGGGGCTGCTCGGAAGCTCGAAGTTTTCGGACAGACGGACTCAGTGTCGGCTGTGGTCGGCTGCTTCCAAGGCATCGGCAAGTTGACAGTGCCTGGAGGTTTATGGCAGGGAGTTTCTCCCTTTTGCCGCCTGCTATCGGGGACTCGGGAGTCGATCGACTCGGGGACTTTTGAGACTTTTTTTACCGTGCCCATGGTTTGTTCTTCATCAAATTACGGTATTGCTTTGCACTGCTGTAACTATATGTTATAATTTTGTGGTTCTGTCAGTGTTAGTCTTTGGTTTGTCCTGTTTTCTGTGATATCACTCCGGAGAAACATTGTATCATTTCTTAATGCATGTTTGCATTTCTAAATGACAATAAAAGAGGACTGAGTGTTCTCTTAATCTAAAAAAAAATTGTGGTTTGTTGGGCGGTGCGGCTCGAAGGGCTAGAAGGGCCTATTCTGCACTGTATCTCTAAAATAAAAAACTAATTAATTAATCCTCTGTGTGAAAAACTTGCCTCTCCGATCAGCTTTAAGTCTTCCCCCAAAACTGAGAGAATAAAGTGCAGAACACAAGAGGCCAACTTGAACTTGCCTGTGGAATAAGGCTCTTGATAACCAACTTAACTCATTCTCCATTCTATGCTTTCTGAGTGCTGGAGTATCAAAGACCTTAATTTGTTAAATTGTTATGCTTTGTGAAGGCATGTATTATCATCGAAAACGCGACATTTTTTCAGGTGCAGGATCTACAATTCCGGACATTGATTTTAGTGTGTACAATGCAGGATTTTTAAATCACAGCTCATTATAGGCTGGAGGTCTCATAGACTCTTCCTCCGCGCTGGTTTAATGGCGCCTCGCTGACCCCATTTACAGTGCACAGTAGCACCATATATCAAAATATGTTCACTGTTTTAATAAACTTCATTCGATTTGGGAATGACCTTGCTAATTTCATTTGTGATATTTTTGTGGTCTTTCGCTGAGATCGGTTGAACGTGCAAGTGCCTGCAGCTTCTGGCTCGAGTCTCTGCTGCTGCCCACTCTACAGAACCAGAGTACAGCAAGCTATGAACTTAACTCTGCTTTTTGCTCCTGTCTAGAGGAAATTTTAAAGTGGTCACGTTAAGGTGTTTATATTGGTTACCATAGTGATGGAAACTGAAATTTCCAACAGCACAGAATTAGATACATACAGCACAGAAACAGACTCTTCGGCCCAAGATCTCCATCCACAGTAAACCAGAACCTTTGCCCTCATTTGGTCCATCTCCTCAACCATTCCTATCCATGTCCAAAGAAGAAAAGAAGAAGATGTTTCTGTCACTTGGCTGGTGTTTAGGGCAGCAATACTAAAAAAAGGTAGCAATCTAAATATACCTGAGAATTTATATTCAAGTTGTGTCACACTTCTCAGCACCATTCATCAATGTGAATTGATGACTCTTGTCTCGCCTTGCATGATTAAGCCATTAATACCATACATATTCCTGATGGATTTGCTAATCTTCTATTCTCTATTTACCTTGAACACACATTAAATGTTGTTCAAATAGTTCAGTTAAATATCAGAGAATATATACAGTATACAACCTGAAATTCTTACTCTTCACAGATATCCACAAAACAAAAGAACACATAGAATGAATGGTAGAAAAATCAGAACCCCAAAGCCTCCTGCTCCCCTCTCCCATGCACAAGCAGCAACAGAATCATTGCAACACTCACAACACGCTGGAGGAACTCAGCAGGTCGGGCCGCATCCGTGGAAACAAAGAGTCGATGTTTCGGGCCGGAACCCTTCGTCAGGACTGTAGAGGGAGGGGGCAGAGGCCCTATACAGAAGATGGGGGGAGGGTGGGACGGAGAAGGCTGGTAGGTTCCAGGTGGAAAACCACTAAGGGGATAGATAAAGGGGTGGGGGAGGGGAGGCAGGGAGGTGATAGGCAGGAAAGGTGAAGAAAGAATAGGGGAAAGCACAATGGGTAGTAGAAGGAGGCGGAACCATGAGGGAGGTGATAGGCAGCTGGGGGAGGGGGCAGTGTGAAATAGGGATAGGGGAAGGGAGGGGAAGGGAATTGCCGGAAGTTGGAGAATTCTATGTTCATACCAAGGGGATGGAAACTACCTAGACGGTATATGAGGTGTTGCTCCTCCAACCTGAGTTTAGCCTCATCATGGCAGTAAAGGAGGCCATGTATGGACATATCTGAATGGGAATGGGAAGCAGAGTTGAAGTGGGTGGCTACCGGGAGATCCTGTCTGTTGTGGCGGGCGGAGCAGAGGTGCTCGACCAAGCGGTCCCCCAGTCTGCGTCGGGTTTCACCAATGTAGAGGAGGCCGCACCGGGAGCACCGGATGCAACAGATGACCCCAACAGACTCACTTCACCTGGAACCTACCAACCTTCTCCTTCCCACCCTCCCCCCACCTTCTTTATAGGGCCTCTGCCCCCTCCCCCTACAGTCCTGACGAAGGGTTCCGGCCTGAAACGTCGACTCATCGTTTCCACGGATGCTGCCGACCTGCTGAGTTCCTCCAGCGTGTTGTGAGTGTTGCTCTGATCCCAGCATCGGCAGATTATTTTGTGTTAGCAACAGAATCATCGACCCCCATCCCCACTTACGCCAGCAGAAGGACTGCCTCCCCACCCCCTACCCCCACCATGCAAGCAATAGAAAATAGCTCCCCAAAGAGACCTTGATCCAGAGTCCATCAAAACCTGCAGTCCGTAACCCAGCACTTTGGTATCTCAGGAAGCCTCTCTCCCCACCATCAAGAGAGAGGGAGGGGTTGCTCCTGCAACAACGAGGGCAGGGACCACAAATTCACTCTTTCACTGTTACAGGTCCAGATAGCCAGTCAGTTCCTCCACCCCACACAATCATTTCTGATAGCTTATTATAACACTGGACAACCATGTCTTGCCAGCGAATGTTGGAACATTGTATATCCAGAGCAACACACTGAAAATGCAAGACTGATGCAGGTTCTCGGCCCGAAATGTCAACTGTTCATTACTCTCCATAGATGCTGCCAGCTTGCTGCGCTGCTACAATAATTCGTTGGAAGTGTACGCTTCCTTCATTTCACTGTTGGAAGAGAATCCTCAAGGGAACACCCTCTGAGCAGGCTGGCCAAATAATCCTTCAGTCAGAGCATCTGCGGGCTAGATGTCATCAGAAGCAATCACCACTTTAATCCTGCTCTTCTGTGAGCCCCACACTGCTTGTCACAACGTTTACCAGATTTATTTTTCTCTGAGAATCTTTCTAGCTCTCCATCTGTGAGATGGCCGGTTTATTGCCTTCATCTACGAAAGCTTGATTCCTTCAAACAACATCATTCATTTTTCAGGGGTGGTGGTTAACCAGCGTTGTTACATTATTTCAGATATTTTAAATCCTGCATCAGGGCCATACTCGCTGCCTCTCTGTCCAAGCTTAATAAAGGTACGTCCTTTGTTAGCTCGAAAAAGACAAACTCGGTAGAGACAACCAGATCCCGCAACATTCACAGCAGTTTGAGCATAAACTAGATTTTGAAATCTAAGCTCTCACCATGAGTAAAGGGATAACCAGGATGACAACGTGAGGGGAAGGGGAGGATATGCATTTGATTTGCTGAGATGGCCTGTTTCCGTGTTGTAATTGTTATATGGTTATATAGGAATGGAGGGTTATGGGCTGAGTGCAGGTTGGTGGGACTAGGTGAGAGTAAGAGTTCGGCATGGACTAGAAGGGCCGAGATGGCCTGTTTCCGTGCTGTAATTGTTATATGGTTATGTGGTTATATGGTTATTATATATGTAACTTGCAGGGGGAATTATTGTGCTGGACACATGGGTTCAAAGTTCATATATATCAAAGTATGTACATGTCACCATATACAACCCTGAGATTCATTTTCCTGTGGGCATACTCAGCAAATCTGTAGAATAGTAACTGTAACAGGATCAGTGAAAGATCAACCAGAGTGGAGAAGACAGCAAACTGTGCAAAGGCAAATATAAATAAATAGCAATAAATCAGGAGAGCATGAGATAAAGAGTCCTTAAAGTGAGATCATTGGCTGTGGGAATGTCTCAATGGATGGGGCAAGGGAGTGTAATTATCTCCTTTTGTTCAAGATCCTGATGGTTGAGGGGTAGTAACTGTTCTTGAACCTGGTGGTGTGAGTCCTGACGCTCTTGTACCTTCTACCTGATGGCAGCAATGAGAATATGACCCAGGTGGTGGGGGTCTCTGATGGTGGATGCTGCTCTCCTATGCCAGCGTTTCATGTAGATGTGTTCAATGGTTGGTAGTGCTTTACTAATGAGGCACTGGGCCAAATACACTATCTTTTGTAGGATTTTCCATTCAAAAGCATTGGTGTTTCCACATCAGGTCATGATTCAGTTGGTTGATAACCGTGGATCACTGAACAGCATCTGGAGTTAGAAGGTGCTGGGCTCCTTTCCCATGAATTGGGGCGCTACTTTGAAGCTCCATTGGGACACATGGGGTGTCCAGTGAGGTGTGCCACCTCCGGTGAAGGGGCTTGTCGCATCCATTCTGGGACAGCTCACTCACCTTTGGGCCCCTCCGGACTCTCAGCTCTCACCCGCAGCTCCAAGTAACCGTTTGTGTGTGACGGCAGCCACACTCTGGTAACTCGCTTGGACGGGTGGGCTAAACCAGGTGACGGCGGCCAGTGGCCCCAGACCCCAGGGAGACAGGTACATACCTGTCCCAGCAGGTGAAATCGGCTCCGGCGGACTGAGCGGATGAGATCTACAGTGAGATCCAACGGCCAGGAAGGCGGTTCTGCAACGCTCCGTGGAGAGCGAAGGGCCTGACAAGGCACAGGAAATGTCATGGTCATCCACTGCAACCAAGGAAGACCCCAGTTTGTGACGGTCATTCGTACCACTGGACCTGGACTTCTTGAGAGAGTGGAACTGCCCCAGTGCGACAGCCTTTCCACTTTAAAAACTCTCCCGCACAGGTTTCCTGTCATCGTCGGACACGGTGGACAACCACCTCGGGAAGTACTACACTGTTGGTGGTGTAACGAGGAAATTGAATTGTTGTCCTATCAGATTATAAACTTCCATGGAAAATCTTGCGAAGGAGGAGCTGGAATATTACCTGGATGTCCAATCCAGTACTTATTCCTTTGTCAACATCCTGCAAGACCGCATGATATCGGAGCAGAATTAGGCATTTCGACCCACAAGTCTGCTCCGTCATTTGACCATGGCTGATTTATCTTCCCTCTCAATGCCATTCTCCTGCCTTCTCCCCATAACTTTTGACACCCTTACTAATCAGGAACTGACCACCCTCCACTTTAAATATACCCAATGGCCTGGCTTCCACAGTTGTCTGTGGCAACAAATTCTGCAGATTCACCACTGTCTGGTTAAAGAAATTTGTCCTCACCTTTGTTCTAAAGAGATGTCCTTCACCACTAGGCTGTGCCCTCTGGTTATAGGCTCTCCCATTACTGGAAGCATCCTCTCCGTGTCCACTCTATCTAGGGCTTTCAATATTCAGTAGGTTACAATGAGATCCCCTTCATTCTTCCAAACTCCAGCGAGTACAGACCAAGAACCATCAAGTTCTCATCGTACGTAAACCATTTCATTTCCCGAGATCATTCTCTTGAACCTCCTCTGCACCCTCTTCAATGTTTTTTTTACACAGAGAGTGGTGAGTGGGTGGAACACACTGCCAGGAGTGCTGGTAGAGACTGTTACAGTAGTCATATTTTAGAGATCCTTAGATAGGCATCAGGTGACAGGGTGTAGATACATCTCTACCAAAGAAGGTGTAAGGCGTTCCTTCCCTTCCGCTAATGTGCGGGTCACCTTTGGGTAAGGTGTAGCACCTGCTCAGCACCCCCTCCCCGGTCAGGGTCACGTAAAGCCATGGGAACAGGTGGTGGATGGTCGTACAAGCAGCTGGTGCATCTCACAAGTGAGCTGCAGGCTAGCAGAAGGAAGGGGTGCCTTAAACCTCCTTTGGTAGAGACGTATCCCCATCCTGCTTCCCTACCATCTAGAATAAGGAGATCAAAACCAAAGGTGGTATTCCTGATATGTTCTCACCAATGCTCTGTGTAGTTGTAACAGGGCAATCCTACGTTTAATCTCATTTGGCATTTTTGGAATGAATCCCAAATTCCATTTTTCTCCTTAATTACTTGTTTTATCTGCTGGCTAGGCTCCTGTGTTTCTTGTATAAAAGACTTCCTCTCCAGGGGTTTCCAACATTTTTCATACCATGGACCAACATCATTAAGCAAGGGGTTGGTGGACACCAGGTTGGGAACCCCTGTGAATCTACACAGCAGCAGCCTGTAGTCTTCATCCATTTAAAAAATGTGCTGTGCTTCAATTATGCTAAATAGTTAGGTGCACTGGCACATCTGCTTGTTATAGCAAATAACTAATCAGCCAATCATGTGGCAGCAACTCAATGCATTAAAGCATGCAGACATGGTCAAGAGGTTCTGTTATTGTTCAGACTAAACACCAAAATAAGGAAGAAGTGTGACCTAAGTGACTTTAACCATGGAATGATTGTTGGTTCCAGATGGGGTGGCTTGAGTATCTTAGAAACTGCTGATCTCCTGGGATTTTCACATACAACACTCTCTAGAACAGATGGAATGATTGTTGGTGCCAGATGGGGTGAGTTGAGTATCTCAGAAACTGCTGATCTCCTCGGATTTTCACATACAACACTCTCTAGAACAGGGGTTCCCAACCTTTTTTTTAATGCCATGGGCCATTACCATTAAGTAAGGTGTCCATGGACCCCAGGTTGGGAACCCCTGCTCTAGAGTTTTTGTGTGAAAATACCAAAAATCATTCAGTGAGTGGCAGTTCTATGGGCGAAAATGCCTTGTTGATGAGGAGGATGGCCAGACTGGTTCAAGCTGACAGTAACTCAGATAACCACACGTTACAACAGTGATGTGCGGAAGAGCATCTCTGAATGTACAACATGTTGAACCTTGAAGTGGATGGGCAGCAGAAGACCACAAACATGCATGCAGTGGCCACTTTATT